>NC_053428.1:73690519-73990519 GCF_007990345.1 Gossypium hirsutum
ATTTTAGGCATACACAGCTAGTGACATGATCTGCCACACAGCCGTGTACCATACACAGGTGAAGGACACGGCCATGTAGTCTGTTCAATTTAGGTGTAGGATGAATCACGGCCTTAGGTTGTCACTCCACCATGTGACCCCTATTTTGCATTCTTGCCATATTTTTCTTAAATGCTTCAAATTAGTCCTTGCTTCATTTTCAATTGTTTTAGGACTTTCGTAAGCTCAAATTAACCCTGATAATGCATGATTATCATGATTTTGATTATATGTTTGATTATTAAATTATATTTAAAGAAAATTGAACTGTGATAGCTTATTTATGTTTGGTAGCATCCTGTAACCCTAATCTGGTAATGGAGATGGGTAAAGGGTGTTACACACTACTCCGATGCCCAAGACAAGGCATCTCCCTAATTGGACTTGATAGATGGCATATTAGTCTTTCAATCAGTTTGCTAATTTTTATTAAATTAAATACATATTTAGGTTCAACTACTACTCCGAGTTTTCTTTTTGTATTATGATCCGACCACGTAATATCGCTTAGTATTAATTTAAACATTAGACAACCAGTGAGTCAATATTTGCTTCTATTTTGTTTTTCATGAAAAAACCATGTGAGGACATTATACAAAGTATATTAATGTAATTCATGAATTATTTTATTGACAAATCTGTTAAATAAATTACAAGTTTACAAATGAATTACTACACTTAGGGCACCAGATCTAACATAGTATTGCTCTTCCTATTGCCCTTCAAAAAGGTAAATGACAATGTACTTATCCCATTTCATCCTTTGTTTCTTATGACCATTTGTCACCTATAACTAGTTCTTTTATTGCATTTTTAGGCTCTATTTTGATTCCTAGAACTATTTGAGAGGCCTTGTCTCATTCTGGCTGGCGAGAAATGCAATGATAGAGTAAATGATTGCTTTATATGGTAATGGTACTTCGGAATTGGTAGATCTACCTACTGGTAAAAATGTTATTGGGTGTAAATGGGTGTTTACTGTCAAGGTTCATCCGGATGAGTCTATTGGACGTCTAAAGGCTCGACTTGTTGGTAAAGGTTATTTTCTGACTTATGGTGCTGGTTATTTTGATACTTTCTCTTTAGTAGCTAAGTTGGCTTTAGTTGGCTAGTTTATATCTACGGCAGCTTCATATGATTGGCCTTTACACTAGCTTGACAAAAAGAATGACTTTTTACATGGCGATAATTAAAAAAGAAGTCTATAAGGAGCAACCACCACGGTTTGTTGCATAAAAGGAGAGTGGGAAAGTTTGTTGTCTTTGAAAATCTTTGTATAGCTTGGAATAGAGTTTGCGAGCTGGTTTGGATGGTTTAGTAAGGTGGTCCTAGAATTTAGTTATACAGAAAAGTAGTTATGACCACTTGTTTTTCTACAAGCATTTAGAGACTTGCATGATCTTATTAGTGGTTTATGTTGATGATATTGTCATTAATAGGAGTGATGATGCTAGTATTTTGGCATTTAAGTCCTCCATTCATACTTGGTTCCAAACAAAAGACTTGGAACACTTGAAATATTTTATTGGAGTTGAAGTTACCAAAAGTAAGAAATGTATATTCTTGTCTAAGAGGAAATATATTATTGACTTATGAGAAAAAAATAGAAAATCGGGATGTAAGCCATACAACACACAAATGGATTCCAATTTGCAACTTATGAACGAAGATAGTGATCTATTTGAGGACCTTGAGAGGTATAGAAGACTAGTTGGGAAACTGAATTATCTCACAAATACTCTCCCCAACATTGTGTATTCTATGAGTGTTGTGAATCAATTTATGTCTTCACCAACATTTAAACATTAGACAGTGTTGGAACAAATCTTGTGCTATCTAAAAAAAGGTCCAAGTTGTAGTCTTTTGCATCAAAATAATGGGCACACAAATATTAAGTGCTTTACAGATGCAGATTGAGCATGACCTAATATGGATAAAAAGTCTATTACAAGATATTGGGTCTTTGTTGGAGGAAATTTTATCTCTTGAAAAAGCAAGAAGCAAAATGTAATATCGTGGTCAAGTGTAGAATTAGAATACAAAGCAATGGCAAAGTTTGTGTGTGAGACTATGTGGTTACAACAATTATTGAATGAACTAGTCTTTTGAGCGTTAGTGTCAGCGAAGCTATTGTGTGATAACCAATTTGTTCTTCATATATCTTCTAATCTATTATTTCATGAATGGACCAAACATATTGAAGTGGATTGTCATTTTATTCATGAGAAGATTCAACAAAAACTTGTGCTACAGGTTATGTCAAAAGAGGAGATCAATTGAGAGATATCTTTACAAAAGCCTTGAATGAACCGTGAATTGATTATATTTATAACAAGTTGGACATAATCAATATCTATGCTCCAGCACATCTCTAATAAAATCTAATATTTATTTAGATAAATTTATCGGAAATTATGTAGTAGATTTGTAGGGACTTAAATTTAATTAGATTATATTTTCTTTACTTGTAGAACAAGCAGTAACTTAAATATAAATGATTCTTTGATAGAATAAATACACAAAAATTCTATTCTAAATTTCTGCTCTTTTGCTTCTCCTGTCATTCTCTAATTTCGTTACAACCATAAGACCTATTACCCTTGCTACAAGCAGATGATTGTGGGAAGGGTGTTACAAGAATTTGGTTTATCTTGGGCTGCGTCCGCAAAATGAGCCTTTTGTAGCCAGACTACGGTAATAAATGTAATGGTCTTAGCAAATATTTTCCTTCAAAAGGAAAAAGAAACAGAAAATGCCTGAGCTAGGGCCAATAACGTAGCAATCAACTAATATTTGTTTAATTTGATGTTCACATACATACGATTACATCTATATATCCAATTAAATTACACATTAAAATTAGCAACTTAGAAAAAATTTAGTAAGCAAGCTTTAAATTATTCGTTCTTAAATATAAATGATTGGATATGTATTCTTCATGTTTAATTGAGAAACTTCAAATGAATTCTTTAGGTCGAGGCAGCTCAACCCCACAGCAAGAAAACATCTCTGTTTTTCTCTTGATGAAATTCTTCATTAAGATTGAAAAAGTTAAATGCATGATGCAATCATAAAAATATAAGCTAATTAATGCTAAGCCGAAATCTTCTTCTATGTACATGGATGAAGCCTCTCTATTAGCCTACTGGCTATTGCTAAAAAACAGGTCAGTAATGGAGGCAAGGAAGACACCATATTTGCAAACCCTTGGCTCTAATATTGCAGTTACTGACTACTGTCTCGTGTAACCGGCCAAACCCCTTCGCATCTCTACAACTTGATTCATTGTGTTTTATCATCCGAGACATTTGTCTGCTAGCTTTGAGGCTGGTTCTTGAAATAGCTCTTGAGTTGAAGAGATCTGATAGACAAACAGAAAACAGATCAAACAATTGATTTGTTGAATCAAACACTTGCTTTTGCCTCTTTTGCAGGAAGATGAAAATATGATGGAATGTAACATTAGCTCCACTCTTTCAATTATTATGCACTATCAACATCTATATACAAAGTTGATCTATACATAAAATACCTTCAATACAATTATGACACAACAAATTGCCAGGTGTACATGACCTTAATATTTCAGGGCTCAAATTCCGATGTGGCCTAACACACATTTTGTAGGGGTTGAGGCTTGAAGGTGCTGGCTTTCAAACCTCCAATGCACTATGCTCTAATAACTTTGTAAATTTTCTATGGTTTTAATAGGTTTTCCTATTTTGTGGATGTAAGCGAGTTTGCAATACTACATTAATGTCCATCTCCTTCAAAACCCCTATAGATGTAAATTAAAGTAAGATACTGGAATTATTTATCAAATTTAACTATTTTATAATCTGAAAAAAGGTGAGAAACAATATATAGGGAATTATATAAACTAAGGCTGTATTTGGTTGATACTTTTGTTATTTGTCTTTTACTTTAAAAGTAGTAAAGCAAGCACAAGAAAAATATTCTTTGAAGGATCATATGCAAATATATGTAAATTTTTTTATACAAAAAATACATAACTACACTTCTACACTTTTTTTTTTCATTTCAGATCAGCAATTCTATTACTTTTTACCTTTTGCTTTCTAGCAATTTCTTTAAAGACAAAAGTAAATAGAAAAGCCATGAAACAAAGCCACCAACTAAACCAAGACTAAAATGTCGAATTTTTCTTTTTCAATAGTAAGATTAGTTAAAGCGTTTGTTTTTCAGGAGGAAAAAATCGAAAGCAAATAACAAGCAACACCTGTTGCCACTTTAATAAAGTAACTGACTCAAGTGCACAAAGCCTCTAGACAGCCATAAACTATAGCAAATTCGAAGAGCATTTATTGATCTGAATAAAGAATTATATAATAAAATACAGTGAAATTACATTACCTGCTTCTAAGGTTTCATTGGTGCAGTACAACGAACTAAAGTCGTCCCATCAGGATCGCTACCATTTCCAAGCTGAACCCTCTCAGCATTTTGAATGGTATTCTTTGACAATCTATTTGAGGACCCTGAATTATCAGTTATACCGTTGCAACCATCAGCCACTGGAAATATAAATCCACCGCAACCTTGATGCTGATGCCTTTGGCTGACTGCTGGTATATACGTTTCAGCGCGAGAATCTTTATCAGGTATGTTATGTGCAGCATTTAGGGAAAGCATGCGCCCAGAAGAAGATAACCTTGAAGTAGAAAACCGACCTTCAGGTTTCCTCCAGAACTTGGGACTCAAAAATTCTGTACCAGGCAGCTTGCAACACGTTTTATCTGCAGAATCCATGTTTGGAATCCTTCCATTTGAAAGAGACAAATCATAAGATATTTCATCCAGAGCCATCTCCAGGCCATTCACGCGTGTCTCTAGAGAATTGATCCCACTTTGGGAGCTCCCAATGAATTTCTGGAATCAAATGAAGAAACGTTATAAACATGTCAGTACTTCAATTAAAATTAAAACAGCTTAACATTACCGAAGTATGGAACAAAGTGGATTTATCTCCACCTTAAATAAACTCCAAATAGTACTCTAAAAGGGTAAAAGAAAAGATGAAGAGGATTCTGAGAAAGATGAGTGTATTGCATAGACAATGTATATACTAAGTCCAACTTCCTTGGTCGTAAGAACATACTAATCATTCATTATTCTTCTTAAAACAAAGGAAAACATTAATAATTAATTCTTGGGATATACTCCAGAATGAATACCCCAAATTATCCTCCAAAGAATGGCTAAATAATAGAAGCAAGCACTAGTAGGCTTTTAAAGAATCACATAATGTACTAGGGAATATCACAAAGACAAGCAGCCAAGGAATTCACTGAAAAAACCAAAATAAAAACAGAGTCAAAAATAGTAACTTCCAGATAAGAAATCACTAAAAGCATTCCAGGGTAAGTGCAAAACTGGAAAAAAAAAAAAAGACCTACATAAAGAGAGAGAGGATATTCAGCTCCAGTAAACTACCTGGAGGAGATTTAATAGATTGGATTGCTGGTCTTCAATCTGAGCAAGCTGTTCACGTATCAAAGACAGATCTTCAACCTCTTTGGGGTTCTCATCAGCTTCTACAGCTGCTTTTTTGTCATCAAAATCTAAATTCTCATCATGAAATGGAACCACCCGAGATCCAGTTTTCAAACCTCCATATTTCTGAACATTTTCATCACGGACCTTAGCAAAGAGTACACGTTTTGTCTCCAACCTAGAATCTCTGCTGTCCCCAATTTCTCTCGACTCCATTACTCCAAGGTCACCATTCTTGATATTATCATAGGCCTTAAAAAACAGAGACTTCCTCGGCTCAGCAATTTCAGTCTTACAATCAGAGGGTTTTGTGCGGTCCAACTTACTGAAATCCGATATATTCCAATTCCTATAATTACTGCTCAGGTGTGTCTCTTTCTCGGCAGTGGGCTCGGTTGAAGCATCCGATGGAGGCGACCTGCTTGTGGGGACTACTTTCTTTGATTGTAGAGTTCTAAAACCAGCATCATCGACACTTTTTGTAACTGAAGGAAAGCATCCAAAGCTACCATTACCTGTTTCTACGGGCAAAGCACAAAAGCATATAAATGATAAAAGAAATAGTTGTAGCAGTAGTCACCAAGCATAAAAATTTACAGCAGCAGAATAATAGTGACAATTGAATTTTTCCTGTATTTAAACTAAAAAGAAAAGTAAACATGTTGTCCATTTAATGCCAAAATTTCTGGGTTTGGACATGATTAACTTCCAAACATCAGAAAATTACAAGTTAAACAAAATTGAATATTTCTTTATTATACCTACTGAAGATGAGTCGGACTGAGAAGGAGCTGAGACCTCACAAACTCCAGGAACTTCCTTCCATAAATCCAAACTACGATTGAAAGTTTCTCGTACAATCTTTACCTGCAGCAGTAAAATTTTCATAAAAGGATAAAGCACTCTTCTTATTTTTCCTTCTTGGGAAAAATCGATTAATTATTAAATAATTACTGGGTAAAGATACACAAGGATGCACCTTATCAAACCTCTTATTTTCTAGAGCCACCACACACGCCGATTTAAACTCCGCTGTCAGCTCTTTCTCCGCCATCGCCACTTTCCCCAACGCCTCCGCTGCCGCCTTTCTCGTTGCCCAATCTTCGCTACTCAAAGCATCCACCGCACAAGGCACCAACCAATCCAAAACACTTTTACTTCCGGCACCGCCAACACTAGCGACGCTTCCTATAACTCCAAACACTGCTGCTTTCGCCTTGAAACTTTCGTTCCTAACTAACTTCCCTAACTTCGGCAACACCTTCCGAAGCTGCTCCGACTCAGGATCCGGAGCCGCATCAATCGCCGCCGCCAAACACATCGCGGCTCCGACCTGCGAGTTCACGTCTTGCTCCACAACGAGCATTTCGATCAACGGCTTCGACAAAACCGAAAACGGAGGTTTAGTGATGTGAGACGACATTGCGGCGGTTGCCTCGACACAGGCGGATCGGACGGCGGACTCAGGGTCTCGTAGCCGGCGTGAAAGCGTGGAAACCATCTTAGAAAGGTGAGGAGACAGTGCGTTGCCGTGCGAACGAGACAACAACGTCAAAAGGCAAACGCATTGTCTCCGAACCGGAGACTTGGATGAAGAATCGGTGCCGTAGAGGCAGTTAAGGAAGGGAGAGATGGAATCTGCAGTGAGGTTGCGAGCGATGGAGTCGAGCTCGGCGGAAGCGACGGCAAGAGTATCGCGGTCAGCGAGCTTGTTGAGGCAAGTATAAACGCGTTGTTTGAGATCCTGCGGTTGCGGTTGAAGAATCGTCGTCGGAGATCGGTTCTTGAAAGACATTGTTGTTTTGGCGCTAAGTTATGTATTTTCAGATAAATTTTGGGGAAATAGAGAGAAGCGGTGAGTTTTGGTGGTTTTGGGAAATGGCGGCAGCGGAAGGGAGGCGATGGTTGTCAGTTATTATAGTCATAAAAATAATAAATGAAGCTTGCAGGGGCCTTTATCCATTAATTACAGTTTTCTTCCTTTCTTTTCACATTTTCATATTAAATTATTATTTTTATATGTGGCATAACTAATAATATTTCTGCGGGTGAAAAAAAATATTATTTTTAAAAATAATTTAATTATTTTATCAATTAAACCTTAGTTTGATTAATATTAATATTATTGTTGTTAGTACGAGATGACGTGAGTTTAAATACGATAAATATATTATCCTCTTATTTTAAGAATTAAGGAGGGGTTATGAATAATTTTATATATTATATAAAAAATATGATAAAAATTTACAATGAGATTAAATTAAAAATATTTAATTTTCTCAATTACAATAAATAATAAAAAAATTATTTATATAGTTTTAATGCTTTCAATTGAGTTGGTTGCACGAATTAATTGCGTGTCAAACCAATTAGAGAAATTATGAAATTTTTTTATTTAAAATAAGTTATATTATTTTAAAATACTTTAGTTTTTTTTAATTTTTTAAAGAATAATTTATATATGATAAAATTTGAACACATGATATTTTGATCAATAAAACTTTAAATTTATCGTCCCGCCAAAGCTTATCTTAAAATAATTTGTACATTTTAATTTTATCGCGTGCAGTTTATTACCTCCATTAATTGTATATATTGATAATGCTATGGATTGAATTGGCATTATAAGGTAACTTGACATAAACTCAATATTGATGATAACATCGTTATGAATAATTATAGTCCATTTAATATTCTTAATCTGATGTATTTACATGTCTAAATTTCGTTTTATGCATAATTTCATATATTTTTTTCATTTTAACTTTGTACATATTGCATGTGTTATTATTAATTAGTTTCAAATATTATGTTTTAATTCTTTATTACATATTATTTTCAAACACACCTATATCTAAATATGTAGTTCAATTGATACAAACTCTAAGATCAACTTCTAAGCACTATACATTTACACCTAGGGTATGTTGTGTTGGTTGAATATTGCATTACGACTTATAATGTTACATTCCAGAATATGATTACGTTGTTTGGATTTTAAACATTTTGGTCACTTCATGATCTTACATTCCTAAATAGTATCATGAGGTCATAATATAGGGTGTAATCAAATTATGGCTCATTCTTTAGGTTATCTTAGATCACAAGTGTAATCTTAAATTTTGAATTATTTTCCCTTTGTTTTTTAGTTTATTTTAATCAATTTAGGTGTTTTCCCTCAAATAAAATTTAAGGTAAACTACATTAGTAGTCACTCAACTATTAGTAAATTTCTTTTTTTGGTCACTCAACTATGAAAAATTAGAAATGGTCACTTAACTATTCAATTTTGTCTTTTATGGTCACCCAACTATCTTGAAATTTTTGGCGTTCTCATTTTTACATTAGTCAGCTAGTAAAAAAAAAAGAGATAAAATTGAATAGTTGGACTACCATTTTGTAACTTTTCATAGTTAAGTGAAAAAATATTTACTAATAATTGGGAGATCATTAACTTTTCATAATTGGATAATTAAAAAAAATTTACTAATAGTTGGGTGACTACTAATATAGATTATCTTAAATTTTAAAATTAATTAAAAAATATATCTCATTTTTTTAACAATGAAACCCTAGATGTCATACTTTAAAATATTATTATATTTACTATAATAATTTATTTATTAATATATTAATTATGGTTAGTAATACAATCACTTTTCATGAATTATTATAATTACGATTTATAAATTTATTTTAACATCATATATTTATTAATTAATATACAAATTATAATAATTTATCATACTTTTAAAGAAAATTGAGATTAAAAATAATAAAAGAACTAAAAAAAATTATAACAAGAACGATTTGGTAAAACATCTTTCTAGATAATTTTACACTTCATCAAATCTTAAATTTCAACTAAATAAACAATATATTATATATAATCTTACATTTCCACCAACTATTACGAATTAAATCAAACTCAAACAACCTTATCATTTAACATTTAATTCTTACCTATAAACCTACATATTACATTAAGATTATGTGCACTTATGCAACAACTTTATAATTCAGGAATTAATAGGGAGAGAATTTTAGAGGCACATGGTGGTTGATTTACAAAACTAATTGCGTGAATCTTTTTCAACTCTTTTCTACTTTCTTAACACATTCTTATCTATAATTTTAACATAAAATGTATCTTTAATATCAAATCAGTTGTGTTAATTATGTCCTTTATATTATGTAATTTAAATTTCTTTTACAGTGTAATAAATTATATTATAATAAAAATAAATTTATAAATAGAATTTTAAAATCTATCCCTAATATTATTTCTCTTCATTATATATTTTAAAATATGAAATAAATTGTTTTTTTTAAATAAGTAAAATAAATAGTTGAAAGTGATGAGATGAAGTTTTGAACAGCCAATCACGTGACAGTTGAAGATAGGTTTATTGAATGCACTAAATCTAGAGACACATGATAAGCACACCTTTCAATATTTGCCATGTTTCAATAAGGTTCTAAAATTTATTTGAATTCGAAAATTTGTTTTGTTCACAAATTTCAAATTCAAATATATCAATTTTAATTTGGTAAATCTTTTATTTATTTAAAAAAATTGTCATCGAAATTATTCAAATTTAAGAAGAATTAAAATTTATATTAATTAATTTTTTATAAAAGGAACTGTGATTATCAATTTAGCAATTGAGGATCAAAATTTCAGCTGACATTCAGGTTAGAGTTTTAGGTGACATCTTCTATGACCTTTTGTTTCACACTCTTGGTCCTTTGACGTATTTTCTTGGTCTACGAGTTTATTGTAATGCTACTAGTTTGATTCTTTCACTACCAAAATATATATATTTTTTACCTTCTTCGTAACCTTTAAATGCATGAATGCAAGGTTGTTGTTAGATTTGAAAATACCAACAAAGAAAAGTGAATTGGGATTTTAAAATTTTCCTTCTTAAATTAAAAAAAGAAGTGAGAAAGTTTAGACAAATCAATATATAGTGATTCGGTCTCAATTGCATACTTCTATTAACTTGGTATACTTTAATTAAGGATTTTCTCAAACTACTCTATTGATTTGATACTTATCAATGATAAATTGTAACACACTATACTCAGTCTAGTTGCCCAACCCGAGTTATAAGGTGTTACGATAATAAACTTTGAACATATTTCATAAAATCATTCAAAAACAAATAAATAACTCATAACCATTCAATTCTATACTATTCAATCAACTCAAGACCTAAATCGAGCTTACAGAACATTTAAAAATACCAGAAACAATTATGGATTAGAATAAAACTTTTAATTAATTTTGAGTAAAAAGTGAGAACAGTGGTTACACGGCCGTATGTCTAGGCTATGTGATAGGGCTCAGTCCGTGTGGCCAAATCGTGTAACTCAGGGTCACACGGTCTTGTCGCCAAGCCGTGTAACTCTCTGAGACTGTGTAGACAATCTTGCACCAAAAATTAAAGAAGCCACATGGCTATGTCATGTAACCATGTGGGACACATGGCCATGTGGCATACCATGTCCCAGGCCGTGTGTACCCAAAAACACCTTCTAACACAAGCCATTTCACGTACCAAAACTTATACTCCAAGCCTTGCAACAAAAACTTTCAAACCTATTCAAAATATGCCAAAACAAGCCAAAATATACCAATTAATAATCAACCTATATGCCTAACCAACATGCCCTCATTGACACCACAATTCAAATATTTATACAACAACCATTCAATCCAAGCATGTACCACAAATTAGCTTCATTCAAACTGTAACACCCCTAACCCGTATCCGTCACTAGAAAAGGGTTATGGAGCATTATCGAAACTTTCAGAACATTTACAAATAATTCACGTTAATTATTATTCATTTACTGAAATTATTCATAACATCCCTTAAATGGACCTCGAAGCCCAAAATGAGTATTAGAATCGAGTCGGGACTTGATCGGAGACTTCAAGAATTTTTCGCAAAATTTCTAAAATTTTCCAAGTTACAGGGCTCACACGCCCGTGTGGTCCAAGGGACACGCCTGTGTGACCCTAGGACACGCCCGTGTTGTAGGTCGTGTTTGACCTCGTGTAACTCTCTGACTTGTGCCACACGGCCAGCCACATGCTCGTGTGAGTAGGCCGTGTGATCAATTTAATTTTTCAAAAATTAGGTGCAGAGTTCACACGGCCTAGACACACGCCCGTGTTCCAGGCCGTGTAACACACACGGCTGAGACACACGCTCGTGTCTCTGCTTGTGTGCTCAATTCTGAGCATTCTATTTTTCAAATTTAAGATGCAGGGGACACACGGCCTATCCACACGCCAATGTACCAGACAGTGTGTCACACACCGTCTAGACACAGGACAGTGTGTCTACCCGTGTGGACAAAATAAAGCCATTTCTAGCTTCATTTCTCACCCAAAATTCTACCAATATCCTGCACCAAAACTTACATTCAAATACCAACCAATTCAAGCATTGATTTCAAGCAAATTCTATTATCTAATATGAAATATCATTGTATATATAATTATGTTTATAATCTTTCCTTGGTTTAACCTAAACATTAAACATTATTTGATTACTCATACTTAACACATAAGTGTTTATCATGACATTATGCTTAATAGGTACCAAAACATATTGTAACAGCCCGATTTTGGGGCTAGTCAAAATAGTGGTCTCGGGACCACAAATCTGAAGTCAAAAAAATTATTTTATTATTATTTTGGAGCCATATCATGTTATTAGTAGTGTATGAAAAATTTGGTGAGTTAATTTTGATGTTTAGGAGCCCAATTGCAAAAAAGACTAAATCGCATAAAGTGCAAAAGTCTTAAATTGATAGCTAAGGGTGTTAAATTGTTATGAATCTCAATTTGGGGGTCTTTAAAGGGCAAAAAGACCCTTAGATCTTAGCTTAGCCGGCCATGGGAGACAAAAATTATTGAAAAGTCAACATTAGGTAAAGGGATAACATAATATGTAATAAAATAATGCCTAAACCTAGCTATCATCTTTTTTTTTTCTTTCATTCTTCCTTCTCCCACTGATTTTTTAGCCATTTGTTAGGGGTTTTGAGCTTCAAAAATTTTAGCAACTTATTCCTCTTGCAAGTAAGTGAATTACATACTTTTTGTTGATGATTTTTTCATTTTTGGACTCCTTGAAGCATAAGCTTTCTATTAAAGGGGCTATTTTGCAAAAATGGTTGAGAGTTTAGGGTTTTTCCATGAAATTATATGTGTAGTTTTTTGAAATTTTATGGAATAATATGAGTAGTAGATGTGTAATAAACAACTTTTGTGAAGGGATTTCTCATGAAAACCTAGTAGGGACTATTTTGCATAAGTTGAAAGTTTGATGATAAATGTGCGAGATAGTGGAAATTTTGGATTGCTATAAGAGTAAAAATGGTTCAGATACGCTTTTTATAGGAGGAAATTCGACAAAAATCAATTTTCAGACCTAAGGGTAAAATGGTCATTTTGCAAAAGTCCAGGGGCAAAATGATCATTTTTCCCAAGTATAGATTATTGGGTACCTAGATCGATAAGGTGACTAAATTTGTGAATTTTTGTTATTATAGATCAAGAAATAACAAGTCCAAACTTAGATCGGGGGAAGGCCAAGCAAATTGATTAAACTGTCTAGACATTATATTTTGTAACTGAGGTAAGTTGTATGCAAATATTACAACCACATTGTCATTATATACGATGAGTTAATTTAGCATGAATTACTTGATTGTGGAAATGAGAAGGCAGGATGCTAATTAAGATAGCAGAATTCCCGTTTCAACCATGGGAAATAAATCAGATATTCATGCCATGATGTATGGACTATTGTGAGCTAGTGTAAGACATGTCTAGGACATGCATCGGCCACATTACGAGAGCTAATGTAAGACCAAGTTCGGGACAAGGCATTGCCAGTGAGACGAGATCTAGTGTAAGACATGTTTGGGACATGCATCGGCTACGAGTTAAGCTAGTGTAAGACCATGTCAGGGACATGGCATCGGCATCCTATCCCATGTTGAGGTTTATTGAATATTTTGTAATGTTCTAAATGGTTCAAGGGTGAGAGTTGTGGTTTAAAATTTAGAGAAAAGTATAACCGTGTTGTGAGTGGTAGAGGTACCTATTCGGTATGTATGAGACGTGAGTTCAAAATATATTATTTGATGTGTAGTGGGATGTGATGAGTAAGTTGTGCTTATAACTATTTTATATTAAAAACATGTTGATGAATGTTATAGTTCTTGCTATGTATTTGCATGCTTCTTACTAAGCTTTATGCTTACTCCCTCTCTTTTCCATTTTCTTATAGTGTTGCCTACATAGCTCAAGAATCATCGGACGTCAGAAGTTACGATCACACTATCATCCTAAACACTTAGTATAGTTAGAATTCTTGTTTTTGCATATGACATGTATAGGCTTAGACTTTAATAATTCGTGTCATTGAGAAATTAGCCAAATGTGTCGGCTTGGAATAAATCCCTTTATTTTGTATAAGGCCATGGATAATGGTCAATACTCATTTTGATATTTATAAATTGAAGATGATATTTTCATGGATGAGTAGCACAAATGAAATGTTGTCCATTGTGGCTATTTTGGCTATGTGATGTATCCTTGTATTGGCATAGAGTGGTTTTATGTAGGTTATGCATGCAAGGGTGGCAAAGAGGCTTGGTAAATAGCCTCATTTTGTCTACACAGGTAGGCACATGGGCGTGTGTCTAGGCCGTGTGTGACACACGGCCCGTCACATGGGAATGTGATCCTGCCGTGTGTCCCCTACACATAAAAATTGCAAATCAGTATGCATGATAGTAAACACACGGACAGAGACACGGCCATGTGTCTCAGCCGTGTGAAGGGCACGGCCTAGTACACGGGCGTGTGCCTTGGCCATGTGACCCTTAAGAATTGCTGATGTCAAAAACAGAATGTCTAGGTTTTTGTATACAGGCTAGGACACAGGCGTGTCATGGCCGTGTGAAGGACGCGGGCGTGTGCTAGGCCGTGTGAAAACCCCTGTAGGTGTGAATTTAGAATTAATTCCACACGGGTAAAGGACACGGGCGTGTCTCTGTATTGCTTAGGCTGTGTGAGCCACACGGGCCAACAGCACGACCATGTCAAATTGGTCACACGAGCTTGTTGCCCCTCCCACACGAGCGTGTGCCCCTGTGTCTAGCAAAAATTTTTTCGAGTTCGTTGAAAGACTCGAATCATTCCCGAATGGTTTTAAATGAATGTTTGGAACCTCGTAGGCCTTTATTATGGAGTTTTCGATTTAAATTGAAATTTTTTTAAATTTGACCGAATTAGGTAACGCCTCGTATTTCGTCCCGGCGTAGGGTACGGGTGTGGGGTGTTACACATACCATTACTAGTCATTCCAATGGATAGATTACAAATAACATGTTCAAGCCATCTATGGCCAAGTTAGCCTATACATGCCATTATACCAAAATAATTTTTCTATTTATACCAAAATAAGCTTGTGGATAGTGTGATGATGCTCCAATCGATCTCTAACCTTCGCGAGCTTTCGAGAACTATAAAACAGAAGAAATAAAACCTAGTAAGCATTATATGTTTAGTAGTTTCGTATAACGGAAATTAAACTTACCAATCTCCTTTATTAAATCTAAGCATACAATAACATGTTTTCCATCAACTTAGCAACATTGCCTAAACACATGCACTCAATCGAACAAGTTAGTAACATAATTCTCATATACATCAAGTAAACATAGATGAGCTCATCATACTATATTCTTTCAAAACATCACTCACTTCATCTCATTATTCTCAAATCATGTCAAGTATTTTATCCTTTGAATCATTGAAATTCTGATGGATACTCAAATTGTACACTCAGGGTGTACAATTCAATAACTCGTCAATTCATATTCAGGAGTACCTATTAAGGAACTTTATCCGAAAGCACACCCTCGAGCCACATATCATGTAATAGGATTACTTGTCCAAGCTAAATCCTGAGTCCAACATATGCTCTTAAGAGCCTAATCAGGATTACCCGTCTGGCTAAATCCTATCTATATCATATGCTGAAGAGGGCTTATATTAGGATTATCAGTTCAGGCTAAATCCTTTCTATAATGAGGTCAATAGGATTACTCATCCGAGCTAAATCCCTTCTGCAACAAATGCAGGACCTCATTCAATAACGGAAATCACATTTATCCATCGAAATTGGAAATTAACCCTTTTTGCTAACATTTCCAAACATGTGATCATTTCATACATTTATAATATTCACATAAACATATTCTATATAAATATAACATCCAATTCAACATATTTACATGCTCAATTATGTTACACGAACTTACATCGACACTTGTTCGCGTATATAAATCTACTAACCTGAAACTTACTCCTTTCCTCATTCTAACTTTGAATTTGAGTTATCCGGATCTATATAAATGAATTAATCATTAATTATCACATTTCACATTCAATTGGACTTAACTTACATCATAGGCAAAATTACCATTTTGCCCCTAAACTTTCCATAAATTTTAATTTTGTCCCTAGGCTCTGAAAATGAAATTCATGCAATTTACTTCTTTTTCCAAGCCTAACAAAAATTTCAATATAAAATTTACAGCACATATTTTTTATAAAATTCAGAATTTTCTTTAATTTTCACAACTTTATAAATTAGTCCTTAAATCATGTTTTCATCAAAAATCACTTTGTAAAAGTTGTTTATCTATCAACAACCTTTCATTTTCTACCATAAATTTCTAATTTTCAGCATATTCATCCATGACATAACTTCTATACTTTGATAACTTTTCAAATTAATCCTCCAAATAGATAGATTAAACTATCCCGATTTCAAAAATATCAAAATTACCAAAAACAGGACAAGAAAACTTACCCAATTAAGCCAAGAAAGATTATTTTCTCTTTCCTAGGGTTTCCATGAAATATTTGGGGAAGAAGATGATATAAAATGATTTTAATTCTATTTTAATTATTTATCATCTTTAATTATTTCTATTTCCGATTTAGTCCTTAATTATTTCTATTTCCAATTTAGTCCTTACCCTTTTCTAAATTTCCATGGATGAATTATCAAAAATATCTACTAACTTTTGATTAATGGTCTAATTACCATATAAGGACCTCAAGTTTTGAATTCAATAGCTATTTAATCCTTCTAACTACTAGAATTTAACTTTTGCATTTTATGCGATTTGATCCTTCCAGTAATTAGGCACATAATTGGTAAAGTTTTCTTATCAGAATTTTCACATGACATCTCTATCATAATATGAACCATGCAATAAAATTAAAATAAATTTTATTGTGGGTTCGAATTTGTGGTTTCGAAATCACTATTTCGATTTCACTGAAAATGGGCTGTTACACAAACATCATTCAAACTTTAGATAGCAATTACCAAATTTCATCCATAAACTAAACCATTAAATGCTCATATATATTGTTTTAAATGCATAACCTAACATAACCAATTTGACCATTCATCAAACTCAAAGCATTCCAAGATTGCCTATTAACCTAAACATACCAAAACAACCATTTAAATGCATCTAGATATCAATTCATGCATTCACCACTACAAACTGCAACCAGCCAATTTACCAAATAGGATTTACATAAACACATACACCATAATCTTCAAAGTGCACAACGTTTGACCATAATGCTTATAATTTACATATCCAAAGCCCTATTTACATACCACTTATAACAGGGCCAAAATAAACAAATAGCTACCAAATAAGTTGTTGGATACTGTAATCTCCTACAACGTTCCAATCGACAGTGAAAATCTGATAATCTACAAAGAAATAAAACCAAATAAAGTAAGCTTTCATAAAGCTTAGTAAGTCCATAAAATCAAACTTATCATACCTATCAATTTAAATATAAATTGTTCATAACAATGAAATTAATAATTCCTTTATCATATCTCATCATTCCAACTACCCAAAATAATTAAACTTGGATTATTCATATAATCAAAACACAACATGCAAATAATCATGTACCAAGATATAATTCATTGCATCTAATCCATCTCTATCATAATAGTTAACTATTTTTCCCAGAGAATAATAGTAAACCAACTTTAGATACACGGGAGGGTAATATGCATACGAGCTAACATAAGGACATTAACCTATACACAATGCTGCTCACCCAAGCTTCAAAGAACCTACAGAACATGAAAAACCTGAAGCCATTGGTACAATATCCATTACAGTACATAGTACCCTGCTAAATAAAACACCGACAACTAATGCCTACTAAATATACACCGACAGAAAGCTTGCTAAATATACACCGGAACAAAGCTTGCTAAATATACACCGACATAAAGCCTATTACGCCCTAATGACAAGTCATTTGTATCCTAGCTATTGACTAAGTTCACACGGGCTTATTCTATTTCTCCGAGACATTCATAATCAACTTTATTCTTCCATTTCATTAATCATCCAATAGAACAAAACATCATTCAAATTTCACATTATCAAACACGAAATAAATTAAAAAATTAACAACATAATAAAGGTAATACGAATTTACCAAAATACGATAGCTAACGACACGTGCGACGATTACTCGACGACTTTTCCTTTACCCCATTTATCAACAGACTGATCCGTTTCTTCATCTAAATATAATAATTTTATTCAATTAACCAATTCAATATCATAAAACATTTAAATTTGCATTTTGACACTTTAACAACATTTTATGCTTTTACCCTCAACTTTTACATTTTATTCAATTTAATCCCTAAACCCGAAACTTCCAATTAAATCATAAATTCACTCAAATAAGGCTAGCTAAATTTTCTCCTACGTATAAAAATAATTATTTATAAATTACAAGAATTTCATGTTATTTTACAATTTTAACAACTTAGTTCTTAAACTTTAAAATTAACAAAAATTACTGTACAAAATAGTCCTATTTAACTATCAAACTTCAAGAACATTACAAATTCATCCATGGAAAAATTCTAAAAATTTAACGTTTTTACGAATTAGTCCACAGGTTAGCTAGATTAAGTTACAACTATCTCAAAAACCAAAAATTTCATAATTAAAAACAACCATGGTTTCATAGGTATAATTACTAAAAAAACCCCTCAATTTATGGTTTCACAGCCATTTAATACAATTAAAATAATAACGATTGAATTTTACAACTTTTACAATTTAGTCCTTTTTACTTAATTAACTATCTAAATGTTAAATTTTTCTAACCAAATTTTAATAAGACACTATAATAACCCTATAAATATTAAATAAATAAAAATTACTGACTCACTGGTCAGAATTGTGTCTTGAAACCACTATTTTTGACACCACTGAAAAATGGGCTATTACGACTCTCCCCTAAAGGAATTTTCGTCCTCGAAAATCTTACCAGAAAAGAGGTTTGAGTATTGAATTGTCATAGTCTACTCGGGTTCCAAGGTGGTTTTCTCAACACCTTGCCACTACCAAAGAACTTTCACCAATGATATCTATTTTTTTCGAAGTTCTTTAACTTCCCGAGCTAAAATCTTAACTGGTTCTTCACAATAGGTCAAATCAAGCTGCAATTCTCTATCAACGGAGAAATCACATGCAAAGGATTTGATCTATACCATCTCAACATCAATACATGAAAAAAATTATGAATCTTTTCAGGTTCTAATGGTAATGCTAAACAGTAAGCTACTGGACCTATTTTTTCAATAACTTCGTACGGACCTATAAACCTCGAGTTGAGTTTTCCTTTCCGGCAAAAACCAAGAACCGTCTTCTAAGGTGAAACTTTCAGGAATACTTTCTTGCCAACCTAAACCTTGATGTATTTTCTTTTTAAATGGGCATACGATTTCTGACAATATGAAGCAGCTTTCAAACAATCTAGAATAATCTTAACTTTATCTTCAGTCTTGGAGATAAAATCTGTACCAGAAATATTTCTATCACTTAACTCAATCCAATACAATGGAGTTCTACATTTTCTTCCATTCAAAGCTTCGTATGGTGCCATTTTAATGCTCGACTGGTAACTGTTATTATAAGCAAATTCAACCAATGGAATAAAATTTTCCTAGCTACATTAAAACTCAAATATACAACATTGGAGCATATCTTCAAGTACTTGAATTACCAGTTCTTGTTGTCCATTTGTTTGTAGATGAAAAGATGTATTGACTTTCAATTTGGTACCCAGAGCCTCATGTAACTTACCCCAAAACCTCGAAGTAAAGCTCGGATTACGATCAGAAATAATTGATAGCGGAACGTCATGTAAGCAAACTATTTTTGAAACATACAACTCTGCCAATTGATCAAGTGAGTAATCCGTACGTATAGGCATATAATGTGCAAACTTCATTAACCACCAGTACATTTTTTTCAAATCACAATACATTTTTGTGCTTCCCAGGTGTAACCATTGTGAGCTTCCTTTAAAATGTTCTGTTTCAACTATGAACCATCAGGTACACCTGACCAGTTATAGAAATATAAACTACCATCCATACCAATACTAAATGAGATATCTCACCATTTTTGACCATTTTCCATTTAGCTAACAAATTTGGAGCATCAAATTGCAACTCTTGAATGTTCTATAAAATCAAAAGTTTAGCCCTCAACTCGGCTAAAATAGAACCATCACACTCTAACTGAAGTTGAGCATTCATCAATAGAAGAGAAAAAAGAGATTTGCGACTTAAAGCATCGACAACAACATTTGCTTAGCCCGGATGACAGTTTATTATCAAATTGCAATCCTTTAGCAACTCTAGCCACCTCCGTTGATGCAGATTCAACTATTTTTGTGTCATTAAGTATTTCAAACTTTTGTGATCAGTATAAACATTGCATTTCTCACTGTATAGATAATAACACCAAATTTTCAACGTAAAAACAACTGCAGCTAACTTAAGATCATGTGTTGGGTAATTTTTTTTGTGAGTTTTAAGCTGTCGAGAAGCATATGCAATCACCTTGCCTTCTTGCATCAGAACATATCCCAAACAGTTCAAAGAAGCATCATTGTAAATAAAAAATTCTTTCCTGGATTCAGGTTGTGTCAACACTAGTGCCTCAATCAATATATTTTTCAAGTGATCAAAACTTTGCTCACATTTCTCAACCATACAAAGCTAACATCCTTCTGTAACAATTTCTTTATAGGTAATGCTATTATTGAAAAGTTCTTAACAAACCGTCTGATAATATTCGATTAGTCCCAAGAAACTACATACCTCAAAAATGTTTTGTGGTGGTTTCCAGTTTAGAATAGCAGAAATCTTGCTTGGGTCAACTCGAATCTATTCAACCGAAATCACATGACTGAGAAATTCAACTTCCTTGAGCCAAAATTCACATTTACTAAACTTTGTGTACAATTAATTTTCATGTAAGGTCTGTAATACGATCCTTAAATGTTGAGCATGTTCAGATTCATTTCTAGAATAAATCAGAATATCATCAATAAAAACAATAACGAACCTATCGAGGTGTGGCTGAAAAACCCGATTTATTAGATCCATAAACACTGTCAGAGTATTCATCAATTTGAAAGGCTAGGCTAGAAACTTATAGTGTCCGTAACGGGTTCTGGATCCTATTTTTGGTACGTCGACATCTTTCAGTCACAACTGATGGTAACTAGATCTAAGATCGATATTCAAAAACACCGTGAATCCTTTCAGCTGATCGAATACATCATCAATAGGAGGCAACAAATATTTATTCTTTATCGTGACTTTGTTCAATTATCGATAATCTATGTACAACCTTATTGACCCATCTTTCTTTTTCACAAACAAAATAGGTGCACCCCAAGGTGATGTACTCGGTCGAATAAAACCTCTGTCAATTAATTCTTGCAACTAATCTTTTAGTTCTTTTAGTTTGGTTAGAGCCATTTGGTATGAAGCAATTGAAATCGGAGCAGTACCTGGCATTAACTTAATAAGAAATTCAACTTCTCGCTTTGGTGGTAAACCTGATAACTCCTTGGGAAAAACATCTGTAAATTTGCATATTGTCGGCACCTGATCAACTTTCTTTTCTGATACTCTAGAATCCAAAATATAAGCTAAAAATGCATCACAGCCTTTTAGAATCAATTTCTATGTTGAAATATCTGAAATTATATTTGAAACACAATTAGACTTTGTAACAACCCTATTTAGACCCTAGTCGGAACGGTGGTTTTGGGACCACGAATCAGAGTCAAAAAAATATTTAAAAAATATTTTATGTTTATTTTGTGTGAATTTATGCCTGTGAAATTTTCGTGATTTAATTTTGTCAATTGGGTGCCAATTTAATAAAAATGGCTTAATCGCGTAAAGTGAAAAGTTAATAGTTAAATATGAAAGTGCTTAATTGAACTTGTCTTATTAAAATGAAGCACTTATAATGCAATTAGGCCATAGTTAAATGACTTGGACGGTTTTGGAAAACCAATATAAAGGTTTTATATTAATTTATAAAGGTTATTATAGTAAATTATGAAAAATTATGTATTATAATAAAATAAAATTTAAAAGACATGCATTTTATTCATGTTTTTGGCCGAATATTAAGAAAGAAAAAGAGATTAAAAGCTTTTGAACTTTCAGCACTTTGGAAGCTTGATTCAAGGTTAGTCTTTTTCGATTTTTGATAATTTCTACGTTTTTGAGATCGTTACTTCGAGTACTATCCGACCCACGCTAGAATTTCTGATTTTGATGAATGTTTTGAATTACGCCATTGATGAATATTTGTGTTTTGTGATGTTTGATGATGAAATATTAAAGATATGTTTTAGATTAATATGTTTTGTATTGGAGTTTTTGATGATTTTGAGTAATTAGGACTAAATTGTAAAAATAATAAATTGAGGGACTAAAATGTGAAATAAATGAAATATATGGACTAGTATGAGTATAAGGACGATTCAGCCTAACTATATTGTTGTAAGATTTTGCCTATTTTGTGTTTTATGCAATAGGGATTAAATTGTGAAAAATGTGAAATATCAAGGGTAAAAGTGTAATTTGCCCATTTGTGTATTTTTGGATGAATTTGGTTAAATATTTGATTTAATAAGTTTAAATTATATTAATTTAGATCAAGAAAAGAGAAAATCGGATTTAAATCAGGGGAAAACTAAAGTTGTCGACTAGCCGAGCTGTACCGGTTTTTCATCGTTCGAGGTATGTTTATAAGCAAATAGATATCGTTAATTCTAATTATGTATGAGTTAATATGCTGATTGGAATTCATAGAGTTTTATTAGAGTTAGCCGAATATGAATAAGCATGGAAATAATGTATTTGAGTTTAATTCGACTGAGTTAAAACCTTTGAAAGTCCGTATGAACTATATGGAATATCTGGAAGTTTCGACATATGAATTGTTTGTGAGACAACTTTATAATAGTAATATTCGGGCTTTGAGCCTAACAAGCCTTGTGCTGGTGAATTTATTCGAGCTTGATGCCTAGCAGGCTGATTATCGGTGTATAAAATCAGACTTTGAGTCTAGCAGGCCTTGTACTGGTGTGTGATACAGGCTTAGGCCTAGCAGACTTTATGCCGGTGATTATTTATAAGTTTATGCCTAAAAGACTTCATGCTGATGTGGTATTTGAATACATTAAACGAGCTAAATGGCCAGGTATGAATTAACTTGTTACCTAATTAAAATAAGGTAAGTAACTTGATTATTTGTTACAAATCATGTGTGATGCAAATGAAGTATATATGTGATTATGGTATGTGTATTCGGTTGCATGATTAAATGATATGAATATTATGGATTTGGTGATTGAATATGTGTATACAAGACCATGTATATTCGGCTATATGGATAGTTCGTGTACGTGATGTTATAATACGATTTTTGAGCTTGTGTATATGAGTGTATGTATGTTTGATTATATTAAGACATTTTGGCTTTGAAGGTTAAATAATATTAGGCCAAATTGATTAAGTGAGCATTCGGCCAAGGTAGATCATGTGTAAGAAAATGTGTTATTTATCTCATTTGTAGGTTTGAGGTTAAGCTTGACAATGATAATGAAATTTGATTAGCTTAAAATGAGTTGATTATAACATTGGAATGTTTATTTGCTTAAGGCTTACTAAGCTAAGTTAGCTTACTCTAGGTGTATTTGTTTACTCTGTTTTATAGATTTTGAAGCAAGTTATGAGCTCGGGGATCGTCAGCAAAGTTTACCACACTACCCACAGCTTTGGTATTTAAATCATCGAACTTAAATTATGGCATGTATAGGCTGAATTGTATTTTGATGTGATGAACCTTGGTTTTGTATAAAAGCCATGCGAAAATGTCTTATTTAAATTTTTGAATTCAACTTTAGTTTGATCATGGTATAAGTTTGCTTTAGTTATTATGATATTTGACATGAATGAATGATGTTTGTGATGTTTATTTTGTGCGTATAAGTTGGTTGGCGATTTTGGTTATATATTAGAATGAGATAAAAAATATGGTTGATCAATGGTTCGACATTTATACACATGTTCATGAGATTTATGGTTGGGTATAATACTTATGGTTGTGCATATGTGTGATTTTGGTTTGAGCATATGTCAAGAACGTAACCCAAGTATATGATGTATGTATAGTTGCTATGTGTTTTGGCCTTATGATATATGATATTTGTAATTATGCTTAAGTAGATCAAGTGTTAGTTAGGTAAGAATCAGAACATATGCATGGTGAGTATTCGGTGTTCACTTATGGACCAAATTAATGATATGAATGACATTTGATTTGGTTGTCATGGTAATTTAATTAAATTGGATATTAGATTCATACGAGAGAATTGAATAGATGAAAAAGAACATGTGTACTTAACATTCGGTCATGATATGTTAGTTGAACTCTTATAAGTTGTTATATATATTATGGTTGATAAGTATGCGCATAGTTAATATAAAATAAGTCTAATAATCCAATAATGAAATTTTTATTGTATACATGTTATGTATTGTATAAATTGTTTTGATATATTTTGGATTATGTTAAATTAAGCTATGTTGTGATTGATATGATTATTTAAGAATTGGTATTTGATTATGTTATAAGCATTGATGTAATAAAAAATTTGAGTTGTAATTTATAACGCGTATTTATTTGAATCATAAAATAGTTGGTAATACCTCGTAACCCTAATCCGACGATGGATACGGGTTTTAAGGGTGTTACAGACTTCATGGATTCAACAGAAATTAGTTCATCATTCTGAAATCTCAAATCAATCCATTTCTGACGACAATTCACAACATCATGAATAGACAACCAATCCATTCCCATGATAATGTCAAATTCGTTAAATGGCAGTAACATCAAATCAATAGGAATATCGTAGCCCTGAATTTTTAGTGGACACTGTTTGCATATCAAATCAACTACAACACTTTGGCCTAATGGGTTTGTTACTTTAACGACATATTCGATTGACTCAACTGGTAAATTCTTTTTAGTTACTAACCTAGTGCATATATATGAATATGTCGATCCAAGGTCAACTAATTTATACATAGTAGCATCAAAGATAAAAAAAAGTACCTGCAATAACATTAGGAGCTGAAGCCTCCTTACTTACACGAATTGCATAAGCTCTGGCAGGAGCTCGAGCTTCAGAACAATTCCCTGAATCCTTGGTCCCACTTCTGCTGACTCTTGCATCACCACTATTTCCTAGCCATCTGCCTTTGGTAGGAGTAACAATATGTTTAGCATTTTTATCTCATTTTGGCTCAGTTTGGTTTGGACAAACTCTTTTGCAATGATTGGGAGCTTCAAAATAAAGTAGGTTTCAACTTTCAACCTACACTCTCCAAAGTGATATTGACCACATTGATTGCATTCAGGTTTGCTTACATTTCGAACGTTTCTTGCTTTGAAAATCGAAGGCATTGGTGATCTTATGTATTCTGTTTCAATCGATCTCTACTCGACAACTCAGATGGTGCTGAGAAACAACTACTCGATCCTCTCATCTTCTTCTGTGGGGGAGTAGAAAATGTTCTAGTTGAGTTATGTTTATGGAAGCCATGAGCTTTCGTCTCTTTCTATTTCTTGTGATTGTAAACTTCTTCCATTTTTTGAGCTATATCAGATAATACCACAAATTCTCTGATTTCCATAGCACCAACTAACAACTTGATTTCATCGTTTAAACCATCTTCAAACCATATACACATTTCTTCCTCAGGAGATACAATTTAACAAGCATATTTACTAAGTTGAACAAACTCTCGCTCATAATCCGTAATTGATTTCTTACCCTGTTTCAACTCGAGGAATTCATTTTTTTCTTATCAAGATATATTTTACTAATGTATTTCTTTCGAAACTTAGTTGTGAAGAATTCCCAGTTCACTCATTCCTTAGGTACAACCGCAATTAGAGTTGTCCACCAGTAAAACGCTTCATCTTTTAACAATGATATAACACATCTCAAACAATTACCTGGAGGACACAACATCTCATCCAAAACCCACTGAGTATGCTTTAACCAGTATTCAGCTCTAGTCGGATCATCACCCACCTTACCACAGAACTCTTCAACTCCACACTTTCGGACTTTATCAATAGAAATTATTTGAATGTTCAGTTGTATAGGACTTTGAGGAATAGGGGGTGGAGGTTGTCAAGCCATGAATTTGCTCTCATGTACGTATTAAACATATCTTGCATTATATGGAAAAAGGCATTGTGAGCCTCTTCTCTTGGCTCTTGAAACTTAGGTACGTTATAAGCAGCCTCTTAATTGGTGGCGAGAATATTACTCTGGGTATCGTCAGAATTTGAACAATTGGAATTAATTGACATCTTTAATCTATAAGAAAATAAGTCAAACCGATTAGGAGTCATCACATTATCACATGTTATAAAGTGGCATATATTTCTAAACTCAATACATGCTACGTTTAGTCTTAGAATCGACTAAATCGTAGCTCTAGTACCACTAAATGTAACACCCTATACCCAGTTCGGTCGTCTGATTCGAGTTATAAGGTGTTACGATAATAAACTGTGAACATCTTTCATAAAATCATTCAAAAACAAATAAATAAGTTGTGACCATTGAATTCTATACTATTCAATCAACTCAAGACCTAAATCGAGCTTACAGAACATTTAAAACATACCAAAAATAATTTTGGATTAAAATGAAACTTTTAATTAATTTTGAGTAAAAAAGGGAAAATAGGGGTCACATGGCTGTGTGACAAGGTGTAGCCCAATGTGGCACAAGAACATGGCCGTGTGGCCAAACCGTGTAATAATTTTTTCTCGTGTAACTCAGGGTCACACGACCGTGTCGCTAGGCTGTGTAAACAATCATGCACCAAAAATAAAAGAGGCCACATAGCTGTGTCATGAAACTATATAGGACACACGGCTGAGTGGCAAACCGTGTCCTAGGCCTTGTGTGCCTAAAAACACCTTTTAACATAAGCTATTTCACATACCAAAACTTATACACCAAGCTATGCAATAAGAAACTTTCAAACCTATTCAAAATGTGCCAAAACAAGAAAAAATGTACCGATTCATAATCAACCTATGTGGCTAACTAATATACCCTCATTGGCACCACAATTCAAACATTTATACAACAACCATTCAATCAAAACATGTACCACAAATCTCTTGAAGGAACGTAGGTCTAGCTTTCATCTCGGCTAGAATCAAACCATTATTAGTCACAGTCAACTGAGCATTCATAGCCTTCAAGGCAAACAATGATTTTCTACTCAGAGCGTCGGCGACCACATTCGCCTTTCTCAGGTGGTAGTCAATCACTAACTCGTAATCCTGTATCAAATCTAGCCACCTTCGTTGCCTTAGATTCAACTCCTTCTGAGTCATCAAATACTTTAGACTCTTATGGTCAGTAAATACTCGGCAACTCTCGCCATACAAATCGTGCCTCCAAATTTTAAATGCTGATACAATGGCGGCCAACTCTAAATTGTGCATTGGGTAGTTTTTCTCGTGTGGTTTTAGCTGTCTCGAGGCATAGGCTATCACCTTGCCTTCTTGCATGAGCATGCACCCTAACCCATTCAAGGATGCGTCACTATACACCACATACTCTTTTCCCGGTTCCGGTTGCACTAAAATTAGGGCTTCGGTCAATAAAGCCTTTAGTTTCTCAAAACTCTGTTGGCACTTCTCTATCCATTCGAACTTGACATCCTTTTGTAACAACCTTGTCATCGAAGTAGCTATCATAGAGAATCCATTCACAAATCTTCTGTAATATCCTGCCAAACCCAGAAAGCTTCGAACCTCTGTCACATTTCTTGGCGGTTGCCACTCAACGATAGTTAAGATCTTATTCGGGTCAACTCTGATCCCGTCATCCGACACAATGTGTGCCAAGAATCTGACCTCTCATAGCCAAAATTTGCTCTTAGTGAACTTGGCGTACAATTGGTTATCTCTCAAGGTTTGTAGAACTATTCTCAAATGCTCCACGTGCTCACTCTTATCATGCGAATAAATTAATATGTCATCGATAAAAATAAGGATGAACTTATCCAAATATGGTCGAAAAATGCGGTTCATTAAGTTCATAAATACCACAGGAGCATTCATTAAACCAAAGGGCATGATGAGGAACTCATAATGGCAGTACCTCGTCCGAAAAGCAGTTTTCGGTACGTCTTGCTCCTTAACCCTTAACTAGTAGTAACCAGACCTTAAGTCGATCTTAGAAAACATAGTGGTTCCCTTCAACTGATCGAATAAATCATCGATCCTTGGCAAGGGATACTTGTTCTTCACAGTCACTTTGTTGAGCTATCGGTAGTCTATGCACAATCTTATTGATCCGTCCTTCTTCTTCACAAAAAGTACCGAAGCACCCCACGGTAAATAGCTTGGTCTCACAAAACCTTTATCTGTTAGCTCTTGTAATTGAGTCTTCAGCTCCTTCAAATTCGTTGGAGCCATTCTATACTGAGCAATCAAGATAGGTGCCATACCAAGGACTAACTCGACACCAAACTCAACTTCTCTGATTGGAGGCAATCCGGACAACTCTTCTGGAAACACATCCAGATACTCATATACCACTGGCACTGTCTCAATTTTCACTTCAGATGATTGGGTATTCAACACAAATGCAAGGTAGGACTCATACCCTTTTCTTAGATATCTTTCCGCAGTCATGGACGATATTACTACAGGTGAGTCATCTGGTTCAACCCGAAGAACACTCCCGTCTTCACATTTCAACTCAATAGATTTCCTTCCACAGTCCACAACAACATTATGAGAAGTTAACCAATCCATTCCAAGGATTACATCACATTCATCAAACGGAAACAATATGAGGTTGGCCAGAAAATTATGACCCTTAATTGTCAAGGGACAATTTCTACATACTTGGTCAACTAACACATGCTTGCCTAATGGGTTAGACACTTTTACTACAAATTTAGTAGGTTTAACTAACATATTCATACTGGGTACCAATTTCATGCAGAAATAAGAATGGATAGACCCCAGGACGATTAAAGCAACAACATAAATATCATGAAGAGAAAAAGTACCCGTAATCACATCTAGTGAAGATGCCTCTTTGCGAGCGCGAATGGCATAAGTCCTTGCAGGCGTTCGGCCCTCAGACCTCACAGCTGTATCTCTAGGAGCACCTCTGCTGCTAGCCCCACTGCCCAGGTTCTTTTGTGGACTACCCCTTGAAGGAGCACTACTCGCCCTCATGTCTTGCTTTTTCTCTTTCTCATCCAACTCAGGACAGTTATGAATAAAATGGTCCAATGATCCATATTTAAAACAACCTCTTTCATTTCCTTGGCATTCACTGAAATGACGTCTGCTGCACTATGGACACCCTGGTCTGTTCAGATGAGCACTACCAACACTTGTGACAGAAGTAGTTTGAGCTTTCGACGCCGTGTGTTACTTATTCTTCTTTCTACCTGAAAACTCCACCAAAGCATTCGATCGGGTAGTGAACTCTCTCGATCTTTTAGATGAGGACTGATGTGATTTCCCTATCTGTCTTTTACTCGAGTCTCAGGACTCGACGTCAGCTTTTCTCTTCTCTTTGGTGAATTCCTCGGCCTTACATGCTCTCTCCACGAGCACCACAAATTCCCTTAATTCTAAGATGCCAACTAATAATTGGATGTCTTCATTCAATCCATCCTCAAATCTCTTGCACATGATGGATTTAGTAGATACACACTCCTGTGCATATTTTCCAAGTCTCACAAACTAACGCTCGTACTCCGTCACTGTTCTACGGCCTTGTTTCAGCTCTAAATTTTTTTCTTTTTTTGGTCTATAAACCTCTGGCTAATGTACTTCATCTGGAACTCTTCATGGAAAAATTCCCAAGTTATCCTTTCTCTCGGTACAATAAACACGAGAGTATTCCACCATTGGTAGGCTGAGTCTCGTAGGAGTGACTTTGTGCACTTCACACACTCATCAGGCATGCACGTTAGCTTATCAAATACCCTAATGGTATTTTCCAACCAGAACTCTGCTCTTTTTTGGGTCACTATCAATATTCGCCCAAAATTCTTCGGCCCCTTGTTTACAAATTCTGTCCACTGGAGGTTTTTCCCTCCTAGCCATCTCTGCTCCTTGAGGAGCTATATGAACGGGTTGAGGAATTAGGGGAGGTGGGGAAGGTGGAGTATTAGGATTCGTACGATTGAACTCCGAATACCACGCATCCATCATGTGGAGGTAAGCTTCTCTAGCTCCTCCACTCTAACTCATTGTTACGGGCCCACTGTCTACTGGCGCTGTCCCTTCAACGGGAGTCGGAGCATTACTCTCCACATCATCCGTAATAGCTACGTCAGGATCTATTTACTATATAAATAAAAACACAGTTTATCTCATCAGAAGTCGTCACACTATCAATATACAATTATGGCATGTATAGTTAGACTCGTACTCACGCTAGGTTAGTCCTAGAACCGACTAAACTATAGCTCTAATACCACTAAATGTAACAACCCTAACTCGGGTTTGACGCCAACACCAGATATGAGGCATTACCATTCACAAATCACATATATACGTACAAGTCAGATTATACGAGCCTGTTAAAACTTAAAATATTTTCAAAATTTGTCTAAAACTCCTTATCTTGGGCTTACAAGGCCAAAACACCTTTTGGAAGCTACTTGGGACCAACTCGGGTTCTTTAACCAACACTAGAAAAATGACCTTTGAAACAGGGCACGTGCCCGTATGGATGGACAACTCGCCCGTGTGGAACTTGAACAAGGTCGTGCTGATGGCCTGTGTGACACATATGGCATAAGCATCTAGGGACACACCCGTATCTCATGCCCGTGTAGATTTATTTTTCAATTCGAACCTACAGGGGTTTTCACACGGCCTAGTACACGCCCGTGTCCCTCACACGACCTCGACACGCCCGTGTCTCAGCCCGTGTTCAAAAACCTTAACATTTTGTTTCTGACGTCAGCAATCCTTAAGGGTCACATGGCCAAGGCACACACCCCGTGTGCTAGGTTGTGCCCTTCACACGGCTAAGATACACGGCCATTTCTCTGCCCGTGTGTTTACTACCATGCATATTGACTTGCAATTTTTTCGTGCAGGGGACACACGACCAAGCAACACGCCTTTGGGGTTGACCGTATGTCACACATGGCCTAGACACACACCCATGTGTCTACCCGTGTGGACAATATGAGGCTATCTACCAAGCCTTTTGCCACCCTAAAACACAATCTAATGCCAACCATAGCTAAGTCTTATATTCACTTCATGTACTCAAACATGCCAACAATTTCACAATCATGAAAGACTATCTTGCATTCATATAATAACTTTCAATATTAGCCATTTTTCATGGCTTTATACAAAATGAATCAAATGCTAAGGTAAGCTATCACATTTGGCCAATTAACAATGACACAAAACTCAAAAGTCTAAGTTACTATACATGCCATATTCAAAATGATAAACCTAATTATACTGAGTGCTTCAGTTGATAGTATGATTGATGCCTCCGACGTCTTTTGATCCTCGAGCTAGTTAGGCGACACTATAATAAAATGGAAAATAGAGGGAGTATGCATAAAGCTTAGTATGTTGCATGCAAATAAATATAACAGCAGCTTTACCATTCATCATCATGCTTATAGTACGAAAGTAGGCATAAGTACAACTTACCCATCGCTAACCAATACAATTCACATAGCATATATATTGAGCTCACGTCTCATACATATCAAATAGGTACCTGTACCACTCACAACATGGTTATACTTTTCTCATTTAACTTAAATTGTAACTTTCACCATTGAACCATTTGGAAAGCTATCGGATATTCACTAAGCCTTAAACATAGGGTATAATGTCGATGCCATGTCCCAGACATGGTCTTACATTGACTATCAAAATCGAGGCCGACGCCATGTCCCAGACATGGTCTTACACTGGCACCTCTATACGTGCCGATGCCATGTCCCAAACATGGTCTTACATTAACACATCTCGTAGCCGATGCATGTCTCGGACATGTCTTACACTGGCTTACATCTCGAGGACGATGCATGTCCCAAACATGTCTTACACTAGCTCTCATCTCAATGTCAATGCCATGTGGTCTTACACTGGCTCTCATAATGTGGCTGATGCATGTCCCAGACATGTCTTACACTAGCACACAAATAACCCGAATGTCACAGCATGAATATCTAATTTATTTCTTAAGGTTCAAACGGGAGTTCTTCTATCTCAATATTCATCATACATAATCATTTCCATGAACAAGCAATTTATGCTATATCAATTCAAACACATATAATAACAATGTAGTTGTATTATTATTTACATACAACTTACCTCGAATTACAAAATGTAGATGACAAGCTTGGCTTAGTCTACTTGTTTTGCTTTTCCCCAGTTTAGGCCCGAATTTTGTAATTCTTGATCTAAAATGATAGAAATTCATTCATTTCATCAGCATATTAATCTAGACACTCGAAAATTCATAATTGGGCAAAATGACCATTTTGCCCCTAGACTTCCACAAAATGACCATTTTACCCCTAGGTCCGAAAATCATTTATTATCACATTTTCTCATTAATCAAGCCTAGCCAAATACTTTTCATACTAGGAGCAGCCCATAATTCTCATTATTTCACACATTTATCAACTATTTTACAACTTATACAAAAAGCTCCCTAGTTAGGGTTTCCATGAAAACTGCTTCACAAAAGTTGTTTATTACACCACCATAACTCATTTTTCTTCCATAAAATTTCATAAAACAACATGAAAACTCTCATGGTAAAACCCTATACTTTCAACCCTTTTGCAAAATAGTCCCCTCATTTGGAAGCTCATGTTATAAGGGTTCCAAAAATACAAAAATTATCAAGAAAAACCATCAAGATCACTTACTTGTAGAGAGACTAAGTGGATGAAATTTCAAGCTTCAAAAACCCCTCTAATGGCTACTATTTTCAGTGCAAAATGGAGAAGAAAGATGACCCTTTTGATTTTATTTTAATATTCAATTTGCTAATGTCATCAATTACCAACCCTAGTTATCTTTTGACTTTTTGACTCCTTATGTCTCTATGGCAGGCTAGCTTGTCTTTTAAGGGTCTAATTTCCCTTTAAAGACCCCCAATTAGGTTCTCTAGCTATTTGACCCCCTCAGCTATCAAAATAGGACTTTTGCACTTTATACGATTTAGTCCTTTTTTACAATTAAGCATGAAATCGCTAAAATTAATTCACCAAAATTTTCATGCTCTCATATAATCATGCCACAACACAAAATAATATTAAAAATTATTTCTCCACCCTCGGATCAGTGGTCTCGAAACCACTATTTTGACTGGGCCCAAAATTGTGCCGTTACATTATCTTTTCATGGATTGGCAAGAGCAAAACTTTTACCAGTCTAATTCACTACATTATCACTTCAAAGGTTAACGGAAACTATTATCAAAATCCTTTACCTTTCATCTCACTGTGTAATAGGAAATTTTCATTAAAACTTACTTATCATAACTTTTTATTTTATAATTATCTTTTATTATTCAATAGAGGCCCAACGTAGACTTAACATAATGTGTATGATATATGAAAATAGTACAGTAATGCACTGAGGTGCAATAACATAACAGAGTAGCACTGAAGTGCTATGTTAGAACAAGATAACACTGAAGTCTGTAATCAGAATAAAGCACCTGCTAAATTTTTCCTTAATGTCATGCCATTTATCCTATTAGTTCATATCTTGTCTACTTGGGCAACCACATTACATTCAATTTCATTTTCTCATTTTTAGAACAAAATTTGCATACTTTTAACTTATTTCAGTTTAGTCCTTTTTATCATGAAATTCACTATTCTTTGTAATTCAATCTCAGTTTCACCTTTCATACATATACTATTTCATCACACTCGAATTTCAAAAATACCTAAACTAAAGGAGGAGTCAGGAACTGATTGAATAGGAATGGAAAATTTAGGGTACTAGCGAGAAATTTAGAAAATTAAGTGGCTCGTTAGGAGAAATTTAGACTCCAAATCTGGTTTTGTTAAATTGAGACCAACTAGTTACATGGTGGGAAACATAATAATTAGAACTGTGTGGTGGTGACGGCTTGTAAAGATCGCACCATGAGGGTATATATATATTGGAGGATGAGAGTAGGAGGGATTCCTTTATCTTGTTTACACATTCTTCTCTTCAAAATAATCATATTTTTCTTTAATCATTTTGAAGAAGAAAAGGCTGTAACCGTGAGAGGCTTTGCATGTTGCAGCATTGTAGGCATGAATGTCTAGGAAGGAGAAAAAAAATGGAGGGACTGCTACCAAGTTTAAGGAGACACTAGCATTCGACTTGTTAGTTACCGCCACAGATGAAGCTCTAGGCCTTGCAGAGAGAACACTGCGGTGTTCGAACATCAATGTTATATGGTGTCAAGGAGGTAATGGGAGGATGATTCGAGAAATAAAAATCACAGAAAGGTATTTATCACGACAGCAGTATTGATTGGTCTTTTAGGGCGACACTGTGATGACGATACATGCGTAAGACCATAGATGAAAGATGCTATGGCAATCTAGTATGAGGTACGTATCATAAGACCATGAATGAAAGATGTTATGGCATCATGGCACAATGTATAAGGTATACAGTGTAAGACCATAGATGAAAGACCCCATGACATCATATTGTAGTACGCGAGGATGGCGGATCGGTCTAAAATTATGAACGAAAGGCTCAATGGCATCCATATAGATAACCCGCTGGGACAGGAAAAATAGAATAGACAATCCACTGGGACAGCAAACATAGAATAGATAGTCTTCTAGGGCATTAAACATTGGGTGGTTTTTTAGGACCATGGAAATACGTGGTGATAAGGGTGTAAGACCTTAGCTCGGCTAAGAAAACCAAAAGAGTCTGTTGGGACATAAGAATAGATAGTCTGCCAAGACATTAAATATGGGGACTATGCTGAATTTCACTATGGTGGTATGGCGTTATTGTTTAAAAAATCCAAGTTTGAAAATAATTTTCTTGCACAGTGGAAATTAAAATTTTGAAAATCGACCCTATTTGTTATATTTATAGCAATAAACTTTAATCGAATTTGTACCAGTGTTTTCGACTTAGCAAATGTTTTTTGTTCTCGACTTTCAACTATAGGCTTAAACTAATTGAATTGAAACACAAAACTAGAAAAAAATTTTCTCTCTTTTTGGGGTGAAAACAAAAATTCTCTCTTCTTAATAAAAACCATTATAATTGTTATTCCAAAAAAAATGTAATAAATGAGAATAAATTCTCTCTATATTTTGACAGAATAACAATTTCTCAAAAGTTGTGTTAATAGCCCTACCGATGCCATCTATTCATAGAAAGAGGAGTAGAACCCTTGTTGAGTTGTAGTGATTTGTTTCAAATAGAAAAAAACCATCCCAATTAGAATAGGACTAGGATGGATGACACACCTTAGTATTCCTAACAGGGTTTCCGCCCTCTTCATGTCCATGAGGGGTTTTTAGGTCTCTCACATATCGAGTTCAATTACGAGTACTTCCTAGGCCTTTTTGACCCAGTACTCTGTAATGTGATCCAATCCGATTCAATTTTTATATTTCCAATAATAAACTTTAATATTTATATATAAGACAAATTTCTCATCCTAATGTTACCCCCACCAAAATTTTGACGATTTTTTACCCATGGTAAAATTTTGACTATTTTGCCCCTGGTAAAATTTTAAGAAAATATGTTAAATATTTCACAACTCAACATGTTCAGAGTGATTGAATGATTTATTTTCATTTCCGAGCTTCAAAATAGTCAAAAAACATAAACTCATTCTTCTGATCATTTTTTAAGTAATCTATATAGGATTGTGAATGGATCATTTCCATTTACAAATGATTTTGTTTCTCTATTTCGGAAAAAAAACCATAATCATTCCTGAATGTTTCCCATTTCTCTTTTCCTATTCATGTAATTTGTTTCTATTCAAACACGCAATTCATTTTTGGTTTCAACAAGCTAACGAAGGGACCGATTGGACATATGTAGTTGAGGCTCAAATGATTTACAATTCAATTTTGAATTTTTTTCCTATCAATTATAAACTCATTTAGTCACAAAGTCATTCCACTAAAGTATCGTGACTGATCTTTCCCCAACGACATACCATTACGAAAACGACTACTTAGTGCCCGTCCAATGACCTTGTCATAAGTGTGTTACCCTCATAAGATATCCTTGGTCTCTTTGGGATAATATCTATTCTCTCAATATGATCCTATTTTCTTTCATGGTAACCATTACATGTTCTTTCATGAAAAGTTAGTCACTATCAAATAGTGATAAAGTCATCCATCATTAAGACGGACGACCCTTGGCCACTTTTACTTTTCATCAACCATGTAATGCCAATTAGAGGATATCATTTACACCTGTTTTGGAATATAAATTCCACTGTTGTGAATGACACTACATACTACAGAAGTTGTACACCCAACGGACCAGTTGATTCGTTATCTATTTGAACTCAGGCTTTTACTTTCGTCAAAGTGTACGAGTCAAGCATACATAGTCCACCATCCACTTAGTATTTAAGTATGCCACACTATTAACGATGTAACACCCCTTACCCGTATTCAATGCTGGAACAGGGTACAAGGCATTACTGGACTTACATCGTAAGCGAACATACAAATCGAGTCATAAATTTGGCATCCAAATTAAAACCATTTGTATTCAATCATAGAGTCTTTAATACGAGCTTACGAGGCCCAAAACATGTTTTGGAAATGGTTAGGGACTAAACTGATAACTCAGGGAATTTTTACAAAACTTAGAATTTTTTTTGCCATGTACAAGGGTTACATGCCTGTGTGGTTTGGGACACGCCCGTGTAGTCAGGCCGTGTGGTTACACACTCCTGTGTCCTTAACCCGTGTAACTCTCTATTTTGCAAAGCATGAACAAGTTGAAGTCACACGGCCAAATCAAACGCCCATGTGCTAGGCCATGTGGTTAATTTAATTTTCATAAAATAGGTGTAGACTTCACACGGTCGGGACACAAGCCTGTGCTTGAGGCTGTCTCCCTCACACAGCTGAGATACACGCCCGTGTCTTTGTTTATGTGCTCAATTCTGAGCATTCTGTTTCTCAAAATTAAGATGCAGGGGGTACACGGGCAAAACACATGCCCATGGCATAGGCCATGTGTCACACATGGCCTAGACACATGCCCGTATATCTACCTGTGTGGAAAAAATAAAGGCTATTTACCAAGCCATTTGCCACCCTTATGTACATACACACGCGCACAATTTCAATGGCATAAATCATGGTCTACTTAGGCAACCAAAACATCTACAATCATGGACAACACATGTCAATGCAATACCATTATCTATCATGCTTATGACATTCCATTATGCCAAATTAAACATACCAATTTCACATTCAAAAGACCACTATGACTACTTCCAATTTGCATTAACTTACCAAGATAATCCATCATACCAATAAACCAAACTCATCCATTTCACAACTATCATTAAGCCACAATCAACATATAACATACCAATATAAACCACATATCCAATGGGCATTGGCACATACATGTATATATATAAGCTTACAATCAATTTAACCAAAATGAGCCAATTTACATAGCCAAATACCAATTCAAGCCTTTGGCAATTACAAGCCAATACATTTGGCTAAAATCATAATGACACGTATAAAAAAATGACCAAGTCCGTATACATGCCATAGACTCAAAATGTGAAGATCATCTATACCCAAAATGACAGTCTGATAGTGTGATGCGATCTCTGATGATCTCCAATCTGAGCTAGCTTGGTGACACTATAAAACATGGAAAGTAAAACGGAGTAAGCTATATAGCTTAGTAAGCTCGTATGAAAGAAATAAGTGAATCTTACCATACATTTAACATTTAAGTAATATAATATAAGACAATGTAATTTACCATAACCTTATAACTATAATTCGATCCATCACAAACTTACTTTGGATTTCATCATTTCACAATTTAATAATCATAGGCTTTATGTACATACTTGTACCATCTCGTAATAATTTCATACTTGTTCTCATCATTGGCATACCTAATAAACCACTCGGAATAATAATATCGGATACTCGGGAAACCTTGCACACAAGATGCCACATATGTAGCCATTGCTACCTCTATCTCATAACACATATATGCTCGCTCTCGAGCCATTAAAGGGCCCACTCACACAAGCTGTCAGTCAAGACGTAGCTACACGGTGCTGCTCACACAAGCTGTCAAGTAACCGCAACATATGCCGGTATACTCAGCCATCGGTACGACATACAGGACCAACACCCAGATCACATAACATAATACCCTAGTGACATATCACTTGTAGCCTAATCTATTTTTAAGGTTCGATTGGGATTTCTCGCTTGCCAAAACGTCATCAAACATGTCCATAGAGTTGTTTACACAATTCGTACAAGATTAAAGCATTTAAAATACAATTATAATAAAGCTTATTTACATACGAACTTACCTCGAATGCAAAAATGACAAAAGGGATCTACTCGTCAATTATTTTGTTTTTCCCCCGAACTACACCCGAAGTTTGTTTTTCTTGATCTATAATACCATATTTAACTTATTTAATCATCAAGCTATTCAATTCAATCCAAAATCACATAATGGAAAAAATTATATTTTTGCCCCTAAATTTCAACATTTTACAATTTAGTCCCTAGGCTCGTAAAATGAATTTCTTTCAATCTCTTCACAACCCAAGCCTAGCTGAACCTTACCCTTACTCATAACAGCCCACAATTTTAATTTATTCACATTTTTCTACACATTTTATAATCTTTTACAAATAAGTCCCTATTTGACATTTTTATCTAAAATCACTTTACAAATGTTGTTTAACTAACAACAAACATGCATTTTCTACCATCAAACATCAAAATACAAACATATTCAATATGGGTAAAATTTTAGACTTTAACTTTCTTTCAAATTAGTCCTTGAAATAGCTAGATCAAGCTACAACGATCTCAAAAATATAAAAATCATTAAAAACGGAACAAGAACAGACTTACAATCGAGCTTGAAAGCTTGGCCAAAACCCTAGTTATGGCTTCTTGTGAAATTCTGCTATGGGGGACTAAATTGAGAAGATGGACACTTTTATTTAGTTAATTTTGTACTAAATTGAGAAGATGGATACTTTTATTTAGTTAATTTAGTTAAAATACCTTTAATGCATAACTTTAAAATTTCACCTAACCAAGTCCATTTTTGTCCATCTTAAAGTATAATGGTCTAATTACCATTTAAGGACCTTCAATTTAAAAATTTCATAGCAATTAGACACCTTTAACGTACAGAACTCAAATTTTGCACCTATTGCAATTTAGTTTTTCTAGTCAAATTGAGCACTCACGATAAAATTTCTTAACGAAATTTTCACACAATTATTCTATAATGCTGTAGACCTTAAAGAAAAGATAAAATAAGTATTTCTACTTAGGATTTGTGGTCCCAAAACCACTGTTTCGATTTGACCTACGAATCTTGTCAATTGGAGGCTTATTCAATCTTAAAAGTTTGACTCCTCAAGGAGCTACAAGAACCAGTTGGGTATTAAGAGGGGGTAGAGGTTGTTGAACAGCCGGGTTCGTACGAATATATTGAGTGAACCACTCTTTCATCATTTGGAAGAAGGTTTCTCTAGCCTCTTCTCCTTGGCTGCCCGTTACGATTCTAGAATCAGTATGGAGCTATCCCTTGAGCGGGAGCGGGTGCATTACTTTCAACTTCATCAGCTATAGCTCGATTGGGATCTATTTCTATATGAAAGCACATTTGAAAACATCAGTAGTCATCACACTATCACAGTTTATATATGGCATGTATATCTAGACTCTCACATACGTTACGTTAGTCCTAGAATCGTCTAAACCGTAGCTCTGATACCAATAAATGTAACACCCCTCACCCGTATTCAAAACCGAAATAGAGTTACGGAGCATTATCAGACTTACAGAGTTATGGAGCATACATAAAATCATTTCATATAGTCATCATTAAAACTCAATCAATTTATCCCTAATATGAGCCTACGAGGCCCTAAACATATTTTGAAATTAGTTCGGGACTAAACTGATAACTTTAAAACATTTGGAATTTTTAGAAAATTTTTCTCAAAGCAGGGGACACACGCCCGTGTAGCCAGGCCATGTGTCTCACACGGCCACCAGACACGCCCGTGTCACAAGCCGTGTGAACATTCGAAATGGGAGCACATGGCCATATCCCAGCCCGTGTACCTCTTTGACTTGGGTCACACAGCCAACACACACGCCCTTTTGGCTAGGCCGTGTGCTAAGTTGTGCGAAACCTGTAGGGTATACTGACTTATACCACACGATCAAGTCACACGCTCGTGTGTGAGGCCATGTGGAGCACACTGACTTGATTTCTAAAACCATACCAGGACACACACGGTCGTGTGTCACACACGACACACGACTGAAACACAAGATCGTTTCTCTGCCGTGTGAACAAAAATAGGCTATTTACCAAGCCATTTAGCCACCCCAATTTGTACACACCTTCATCTACACATATGGCACTCAAACAAAACATAATATGCAACCCAAAACAACCAAATCAAACATAATTCATACCATTTCATCTAAGCATTTCTTAGCCTAAATCACAATCACAAACATCTTTAATTCATCAACCATTTCCATCAAACATTAATCACATTCCAAAATGACATTAGCACACCTATAATCATACATCACCAACCAAACCAAATAAACCAAAATAAGCCATCACACTTGGCTATATATATACATTCCAAAACATAAACATTTACAATGCCAAATCTTATGGCCAATATAATAACCAAAACATAACCAAAATGACTCAAAGTCCCTATACATGCCATATGACCAGAAACATAGTTTCAAAAATACCAAAGTGATGGTTGGATAGTATGACGTAATCTCTGACGATCCCCGAATCCGAGCTAGCTTTGAAATCACTATAAAACATAAAAAAAATAAAGTAAGCTTTATAGCTTAGTAAGCTCGTATAAAATAAACTCAACTAATCATAATTACACAATTCATCAATTTGAACTTGTTAATTCGTAATTCAGAAATACTAACAAACCTTCCACATGCTTAATCATATACTTATATGCAAACTTCAGCTCGTATGATTCATATACGTACCTGAACTAATCCGTAATAAACTCATACCCAAATGGAAAAATGTCGAATACTCAAATTCTCACACACTAAGTGCCAATACATAGCCAAAGCTGTTTTAATCTCGCACACTAAGTACCATACATAGCCGAAGCTATTTCGAGTCGCACACTGAGTGCCATACATAGCTGAAGCTATCTTGAATCGCACACTAAGTGCCATACATAGCTGAAGCTATCTTGAATCGCACACTAAGCGCCATACATAGCCGAGTTGTTGTCAAATATGACTGTAGTCTCATATACACAATTTATGCAATATCAAAGCATTTAAAGCATAATTAGAACAATGCTAATTACATACAAACTTACCTCAAATATTAAAATGGCGAATCGAGTTGATTAGTCCATAACTTTATCTTTTCCCCAATCCAAATCCGTATTTTTCCTTTCTTGATCTAAATATATTTAAAATTAACTTATTTAATCATTTATTAATTCAATTTAGTCTAAGTCACACTTTAAAACACATTTATACTTTTACCCCATATCTTTTACAATTTAGTCCTTATTTCATAAAATTACAAATTAATGAAATTCACAATAGACCCATGCTAGCTGAATTACCATAATACCCCTAGTAGCCCAAAATTTCCATTTATTTCACATTTTAACCACTAACTTTACACATTTCTCAATTTAATCCCTATTTTGTATTTTTCACTCAAAATCACTTAACAAAACTTGTATAATACATAATAAATATTCATAATATATCATCAAACATCAAAACTCATACATATTCATCAATGGAAACTTTCAAAATCTTTAACAATTTTGCAAAATAGTCCCTGGGCTAGCTAGTACTTGATGCAATGATCACAAAAACGTAGAAATCATTAAAAACCAAGCAAAAACTGACTTATAATTGGACCATGAAGTGGCAGAATTTCACAAACCCTAAAATGGTTTTCTTCTTTGCTATACACGATCAAAAAGATGAATAAAACTCATCTTTTTGTTTTATTAATATTATGATTAATATACAATTTACAACATTAACCTTTAATAAAACCATTTAATAACATTCATTTAATGTCCAAATATGTCCAATCAAGTGTCAAATGGTCAAATTAAAAGATAAGGACCTTAACTTTAAGGTTCTATAGCTATTAGACACCTTTAGATAATAGAACATGTAACACCCCTATCCTGTAACCGTCGCCGGAATAGGACGAGACATTACCAGAAATTAGGAATCGGATCAGAACAGTAAAACTTTGAACCTTTTCTTAAATAAAAGATCATTTATTTATATAACTAATAGACACAAACAAAGATCGAATTTAAAACTTATAAAAGTAAACTTCCATAAGATGCCATATTCGCATGGCTTATATACAATAGTCAAAATATCATTCTATTTATAGTCTATCCTATACATGCCATAAGCTAAGTCCAAATCACATGATTAATACAATAGTAGATAGTGTGGCGAAGTGCTGACGATCCCCGAGCTAATAGTAAGAGTCAACGATCTACAAAAATAAACAGAGAAACATAACATTCAAAGTAAGCTTTCATAAGCTTAGTAAGTCTTAAGCAATTTAAACAGTTGAACTTAAAAACAAACCAAATGTTCGAAATCACATAACAATTTATGAGTACAATACTATTTGGCTGATTATGCACAAACACATATCATTTTACTCCGTTTATACTCAAACTCATATAAACATAGTATTTACAAGCTTCCGGATTAACTTTAATTCTTTCAAATTTCACTGGTGTATCATTTCTTACCCACACTTACTTTCAACATTCATAGTTAAATAGCATATCAAAAACTATCTTGTAACTTTGCATAATAACTGAATGCACACATATACAATTATACATATGAATTTACAACATCTTTTCATATGCTTCTCATTACACATTCTTAATTCCCGTCAGATCAATCTCACATATACTATATATCACATACCTGAATCACTTAATGTGTAATACGAGCTCAATTTATCATCTTAGCATAGGATCTCGTAGTCATATACTTTATCAAGTTCACTAACACTTGGTCTGCGAGGTATTAAACCCAAACATAACACCAGCACGAAGCCTACGGGACTTTGAACTCAGATATAATATCAGCACTAGGCCTGCGGGATTTAACCCGGATATAATACCAGCACCAAGCCTACGGGATTTAACCCGGATATATTACCAGCACGAAGCCTGCGGGATTTAACCCGGATACAATTCCAGCATATAGCCTGCGGGTCTTTAAGCCCGGATACACATCAAATATCATGCATCTTTAATCATAAATTAACACATCTCATTCAACATATCACATTAGTAGTCATTTGCTACATTCGGATATAAGCTCCATATGAACACCATCATTTACATTTCGGTTCAAAAGTCATACATAAATATCACATATCCATTTCACCATTCAAGCTTAACCCATAGTGACCATTCAACTATAAGTCATATACATAAATTATTTATCGCACAACTTAATTCAAGTAGAACCAAAAGGTCACAATTCACCTAATATATACATATTGCTCACCGATTCGCACACAACCTTTCAAATTAGCAATTATAAGTTGGTTCCGGATATAGCCCATCCTTATCCATAATTTACGATGGTTTTACCCTTACTCACATATATGACATAGGCATTTTTACCTATGCTTCTCAATTCACATTCATGATTCAATTCCAATCGATTTAACATGCATAAGTACATATCGCATACCTAACCAACTTAATGTATTGAACGAAATCGATTGTCGATTTAACACAAGGTTTCATAGTTGAACATAAACATGAAACCATTTCTTATATGTTCGATTCACATCAATCATCAAATTCATTTAATTCACATATACTTAATTAGGTTATTCGTACCTGAATAATTTACTTTACGGAATGGATCCACATATCGTATTAGCCCATAGTCTTAAAGCACCACACTTTTAATAGTTTACCTCATCGAAGTTCACATTTAATCACTTTAGTGCCAAGCCATATTTGGCTACCACAAAGGACTAATAATAATTGTATACACATCATGGTTTCCTTTAGATATTTAATAATCACAAATCATGATATCTTTACCAACACATATACGACATAGTTTACTTATTGTAACACTCATTTAGTGAATCAAATTTCCAAATCCAATTCAACTTAAGCATAATAGCCATAATTGGGTTATAGCCTTAAATCATTACATATTCGGCACATTAACTAAATAAAATTTACATTCTCTTTGCCATATTAATTTAACTCTTAGGCATATAAAAAGGAATCAAGCTTAACCACTTAAGAACTTACCTCGAATGTTACCGAATGATTACAACGGCTATTCGATTACTTTCTCTTTTCCCTTATCCGAACTTGTCCCTCTATGCTCTTGAGCTTAAATTCAAAGATTCTAAACTAGTCATTATTCAACTATTCAAGCATCACTTTATAAATATAATATATATATTCAACTTTCACACTTACTGATCATAGTAAGCTTATAAGAAATCAATAAGCAACTCATTAACGAATTTTTTGTCAATGTTTACCACATAATCATAATTTCACTGCAAGCTGTCTTCTTGAGAAACAGTCACTAAATTATTTATAACTGGAGCTACAAAACTCCAAATCAAGTGCCGTTAATTTTCCCTGAAAATAGACTCATATATATTTTATCCATAAAATTTTAAGAATTTTTGGTTTGGCAAATCAATACCATATTTTTCTTAAAGTTTCCCTTGTTTCACTGTTTGACTAATCTGACCACTCTTCACTACGAATCAAAATTATCATTGTAAAGAACTAAAAATATGTTCTCGTTTATTTCATTTGTAGCTAGACTCATTAAGGAGTCTAAGCATATAAACTTCATCTTATAACCATTTTTGTACAATTTATAATGATTTTATAAAAACAGAACAGGGGATCTAGAAGTCATTTTGACCCTGTCCCACATCACTTCAAATATATTATTATCAGAAATTCGTTTGCTTACATGGTTTCTTTTATAAGAAACTAGACTCATTAAGATTTAATTACATAATTTATTCAGCTTCTAACTCAACTCCCAAAATTTATGGTGATTTTCCAAATTCACTTTACTGCTGCTGTCCCAAACAGATTATTACCAATTCACTCTTTCACACATTCTTTGCATACATATTATTCAAACATGTATATCACCAATCAATTTCATCATATATATCTATAATTTTACTTAAGCATAATATCAATACAACACATTGTGCTCAAATCATCATTCAAGTTCAAATCCGACTAGCACACATATAAACACTAGTAACTAAATATTAACATTTGCATTTCACCATAATAGCCAATTGCCATTAAGAAATTAAACCACAATTATTCAATTTTACCAAGCTTCAACTTAATTTAACTTATAATAGTTCATAACACATTTAAAGCACATACATTACTAAATTTTATCCAAGTCACAATCGGCCATAGTACACCCAACACATTAGTCGATTTCCTACTTAGCATCTAATGCATATATATGCTTAATTCAGCACCTAAGCAACATGAAACTCCATTACAATCACAATTATTCATTCTTTAAAACTAACATTCAACTATCAATAATTTAGCAAAAACTTAGGTAAATGGCCGAATGCTATATCCTCAACCAAAACTAAAGTTTTTAACATGGGCTATGTAGGAAACTATGTGATTAACTAGATTTTCACAAGACTTTGATGATAGCACATGAAACATACCTTAATTTTGATGCTAACATAGCCGAAAGTTTGGTCTCTCCTATCCCCCCCCTTTTGGCAATCAAGAACAAAAGTTATCAACCTTGTTCTTTTCACCCACTTACTTATTTCATTATAATATAAAAATTGTTATTACATATTATAATACATTTATATATATAAATACATATAAAATTTATACTTTTTCAATTACTCAACCACATGGCCGGCCACTATAAAAAAATGACAATTTGACATGCACATCCTTATGCTTTTTAAACTATAGTAATAAGCCATCACATAAATACCTAGCACATTTCATAAATTTTGCACACAAGTCCCTTTCAATAAAATTCACCTTAATTGGAAAAAATCAAAGCACCACAAATTCACATATGCATTTTCACACAAATTAAGCACAAAATTTATCATTCAATTATTTTCACTACTTGGTTTTGTGGTCCCGAAACCACTTCCCAACTGGGGTCAAATTAGGGCTGTCACAACTCTCCCCCCTTAGGGATTTTCGTCCCCAAAAATCTTAGTAGCGACTAGGTTAGGATAACGTCCTCTTATTGAATTATGTCCATATAAACATTAGCTCATCAATAACAATTGTAATTCATTACTGCTTTCACATCGATCTATAAAATCATTTTCTTATCTTAAAACAAATACATAAACATTTCTACAAGTATACACATACATCTCATTTTCTTGATTTTATAAGCAATAATCACTTAATTGAATTTATACTTGCATTTCAAACACATATAAATCACATATTAACATGTATAATACATAACATCAACTTACATATTCATAACCCACATTTTCATTCATGTATAAGCTGTAACCTAGCCGAAAGTATACATATTCTCAAACATCCCAATGAATATCCTTTATAACTTTATCGCATCTCAATATTCAACTTAACTCATTTCCAAAAGAAAAGTCAACTTCCACGTACCTGAACATTTAGTTCATTTAGCACATTCAATCATAGTTAACGTTACCCGTATACAGTTGAATAGGCATAAAGCCTAATATAATACACTGGCATGAGATTTATTCTAGCGCATAACTCGTATATCCAAAATTATCAGCATTCATCAAAAATTCTTTCAAACTTTCGAATGTCGAAACTTAATCAAAATAATTTCTTGAACAAGATTAACAAAATAGTGTCCATTCAGCAATAGCACATATAACTTCATATAGCGAGAATCTCATAGACTAAATCCATAAGACATTTTCAACTAAGCACGTAAGTGTACATATAACATAAATCCATTCCTTAACAACATATCCACCACTTTTTTTTTTCACGTATCCACTTATAACAAAATTACAGCCGAAACAATAATCAATCGTCAATTTATATCTAGTAATCCCCAATTCAAACTCAAATACCGAATATCAGTATCTAATTAAAATTCAACATCTAACTTCAATTCTACTTCCTAACATTTTTCAATTTAAAGAGCGTCATACTTGTCTGAGTATGTCATTTACTTAAAGCCATAGTCCAACTATGGTCTTACATGTTATCACATATCGAGTCGATGCCATGTCCTAGACATGGTCTTACACAACATCTCAAATTAATGCATTCGTCCCAGACGAGGTCTTACATGAATCTCATTTCACACACTTAGTGCCCACTGATCGATCTCACACACATAGTGCTCGGTTGAAGAACTCGCACACACAGTGCCTCAATTACCGATTTCGCACACATAGTGCTCGGTTAAAGGAATTTACACACACAGTGCCTCTAATCATTCGCACACATAGTGCCCATATTCATTCGTTATTACACATTGAAATGACTTAACTAAGTCTATAAAACATCATATATGTACACTTTAAACTTATTCTTTCATTTAACTTTTAATTCATATAGTAATGAACACTTAAACCTTGCTCGAATCACCGGCATTAAGCCTGCTAGGCACGAAGACCCGAATACACATCACTGGCACGGAGCCTGCTAGGCACGAAGGCCCGAATACACATCATCGACACGAAGCCTGCTAGGCATGAAGGCTCTAATACACATCACCGGCACGAAGCCTGCTAGGCACAAAGGCCCGAATACTCATCACCGGCACGAAGCCTGCTAGGCAGAAAGGCCCGAATACACATCACCGGCATGAAGCCTGCTAGGCACAAAGGCCCGAATACACATCACCGAGTTTCATGCATATTTATTCACATTTTAATACATTTCATATAGCATATCATATTTGTAATTCACTTACTTCGTTTCAGTATATACATATCATATACACCTTGACATTATATCATAGATATCATTTACATGTAGGCTCATTCCAAATACATTATTTTCTCTTCAAAGTTCTCATTCACATATTTAAAACATAACATCATATATAACATTAACAAAGCATAAACTACATAGCAATTCCATCTCTAATAGATGACATATATATATGTATATATTTTGCCCATTTACATAAAATCCTGAACCAAAATATAACTTCTCATGCATACAATATACATCACTATTATCCTAATATACTTTTCCATATTTATTTCATAACACATTCAACAAAATTACTTTGCATTTCAATACTTCAAATGTATATCATACTTCTATTCATACTTTTTTTAACACACCAGACCCGGCCTAGACGATATGACCAGATCCGGTGCGCCACATTGATGCGTTCAAAACGTTCCGTATTACTTAGTTTGGAAAACTTAGTTGGGGTTGTAAAAGATACTTTCTAAAGCAGGTTAAAGTGAATAGAAGCTGTGCACCAGGTAGGAAACCAGGAAGAAGAGGAGGTGAGCCCGTCGGATTGCTTAAGTACCAAGCTCCCTTCGGTTCCAATCCTAGACATGCACACCACCATTGCCACACCTTAACGACTCGTATAATTTTGAGAAAACCGTCTGGTTGTGTCTATCTTAAGAAAAGGATTAAGTTTGAAAACGTCTGCTTAGCGGAAGTCTTACTTGTAATCGTGTTATTTTGAAATCCCTTGATGTTTTTGAAAACTCGTCCTAAAGCTAATCCATTTTCCTTAGTTATCATAGTTTTTTTCATCATAATAAAATAAAATAATAAAAGTAAAACAAAACCATAAAAAAATAATTAAAAGGCCTTATTACACTTAAAACTCAAAACCATAAATGAAATTAAAAGGACGTCCAGTTCACCAGAAAGAAACCAGGTTTGTAGAAACATGTGGCCAGTCCGAATCCCTCGCAGCTCCAAGCCCACTATGGTTGAGGATTACCTGCGAGGATGAAAATAAGGGGTGAGTTTTGGGAAACTCAGTGTGTAATCCAACCCAACCATAGCCTAAATCAGTTCAAACCACAGAGACAGAATAAGTTGGCCTCAGCCCAGAACAGATATCAGAATAAAGCCCGTAGGCCCAGAACAGACCAGAATAGATATATCATGCTTATGCAGAAACCCAACCATATCCAACCACATACACCCCCATACCATCATTTCACCATGTGGGGAGACTACTCGACCCACCCAACCGCTACATGCCACAGAAATATGTAGCATGGCTGCCAGATACAGAAAATGTGACAGAGTCACCAGATACAGATATTTTGTGGCAGTGCCACCAGAACAGATATACGCGGCAGGGCCACCAGAACAGATAATTTGTGGCATAGCCACTAGGACGCTTCCTCCATAATATAACCCATGTCCCCATGCAACAAATATTCATTCATGGAATACATCATACAGATTTAATTCATCATGCTTTTCAGACAAAATTAACCCTAGGGGTATAAAGGTCATTTTGCACACATAGGGGTATAATGGTAATTTTGCATACATAGGGGTATTCTAGTAAATCTAACTATTTCTAAGGTTTTCATGCATATCGTAGCCATTACGTTTAGCCAAAAACACTTACCGAGCGTTCTTACCGAATTGGGCCCGTTGGCCATTAACCTAGTTTTGGCCCATTAAGCCCAAAATATCAAAATGCACGAAATCGCGCGTACCACAGTTTTATCACTTCCGATTACCAGTAATAATTACCCATACGTCTTACGAGCATTCGCACACTCGCAAGTGCCTAAAATACCGATTTTTTGGCATTTCGGCTTTTCGGCTTTCGCCGATCTAGCCTATGAAAGAGTGTCAGATACACACCTGTTTTCGAGATTTCCTCGTCGAGATCTACACCCGAACTGCCTACAATTGAATCACTTACTATTACTCCATATATCAAAAATACAATTGAGTATCTAGTCCCTTACCACATTCGGCCAAACATGCCAAAAACCCTTATTGCTCTTACCTTACTGCCGAAAGATGGTTAACTCCAAAGATCCGATCGTTCCACCTGTCCAAGCCCTTGATCAGCCGCCTCTAAATCACGCTATTACCAAAACAAAATAGTTATTACGACCCCTCAGGGTTACAAGTCCAAATCGACAACCTCCCTAACTTTTAGGGATTTCGGCTTTTCCTAAAATATGTAAGAAGACTAAGTTTTGGCGAAGACTTACCACCGATTCCTTAGTGACTGATTCCAATGAGTTTCGTACTCGATCCCGATGTAGATCTAAGCCCTCAGATGATAACAAAAGTCGATATTTCAGTGACTTCAGTATTCGGCCAAGTCCCTTTTAATGTGGGGTTTTTCGGCTTTTTTGCAACTTGTGTTTAGAAATGTAAAACGAGAGGGTTTTGCTATGGTCTTGTCGTCAAAAATTGAGGTTTTAGAGGGCTGGTGAATCGGACACAAATGATGAAGGGAAGAGATGTGGTTTTGGTTATAAGAAATCGGCACAAAAAGAATAAGCTTTCGGGATTTCAGCTTTTTATGATGTTCGGCTTATAAGGCTAAAAATAAAAAGATTAAGGATGTGATGAAGAGTAAAGAGATAGAAGGGTTCGGCTATGGAGAAGGAAGAGGAGAAGGTAGATGGAGAAAAAGAGATAAAGAAAAGAGGAGAAGAAAAGATGATCAGAATTTCGGCACAACACACCCCGAATGCCGAAATTCCCACTACTACAATACCTAGCCGAATTTCCCATGCTAGAGTCCCTTGGCCGGCCACCTCTTGCTCCTTGATCAGCTCCTAGATTTCTTGCCTTATCTTTATCCTTATTCAATCCCCTTACCTTCTTAAACTCTTCCTGACCGACTTTTATTTCAGTTCCATTACTTCCCTTTCCTGTACATAAAAACTAATCACTTAATTTGCTGTCATTGTGACTTGAACCTGGGTCCTCCCCAAGCTTCCACACGCCACTAACATCCTTCCCAGTGGCGTCACATGCCACTTAACCACTTGCTTCCTTGTGATCCATTTTTCACAAATAATTCCTAAAAAGCCCAATTTATCAGAACCTCTTTCCCCTACAGATTTAAAATTAATTAAAACTACCGGGTTTTATCCTAAGCTTGGGCCTTCTAGAGGCCCACCAACATCATTAATCCTACACATAACAAACAGAACACAGAATTTTAAATTTTACAACCTTTACAGAATTCCCAAAAATTTGGGGCGTTACAACTCTACCCTCCTTAAAGAAATTTCGTCCTCGAAATTTACCTGATCCGAACAGATGAGGGTATTGTTGTTGCATTGTGTCCTCTAGCTTCCAAGTAGCTTCTTCTCTGCCATGGTTACGCCAAAGCACTTTCACTAGTGGTACAGATTTCCTCCTCAAAACCTTAACGTCTCGATCCAATATTTGTACAGGCTCCTCCTCAAAGGTCAAATCAGTTCGCACCTCAATTTCTGCAACCGGCACGACATGAGTAGGGTCAGAACGATAACGCCTTAACATGGAGACGTGAAAAACATCGTGAATCCTATCTAACTCTGGAGGCAATTCCAACTGATAAGCCACTGGGCCTACTCGCTTCAAAACCCGACAAGGCGCAATGAACCGCGGACTCAACTTGCCCTTCTTGCCAAACCTTAGTATCTTCTTCCAAGGTGAAACCTTCAAGAAGACCATATCGCCCACTGAGTATTCAATCTCCTTACGCTTCAGATCTGCATACGACTTTTCCTATCAGACGCTTCCTTTAACCGATCTCTAATTAACTTGACCTTATCCTCAGTATCTGCCACCAACTCAGGTCCAAGAACTTGTCGCTCCCCCAGTTCAGTCCAACAAATAGGTGTTCGACACCTTCGCCCATACAGTGCTTCATAAGGTGCCATTCGAATACTCGACTGATAACTATTGTTGTATGCAAACTCTGCCAAAGGCAAGTAATCCTCCCAACTACCTCGGAAATCAATAACACATCCCCTCAACATGTCTTCCAGAATCTGAATAACTCTTTCCGACTGACCATCAATTTGGGGATGGAAAGCCGTACTAAAGTTCAATCGCGTTCCCAACGCCTCATGCAACTTTTTCCAAAACTGAGATGTGAATCTAGGATCCCGATCAGAGATAATCGAAATTGGAACTCCATGCAGTCGCACAATCTCCGCCACATACAACTTGGCTAACTTCTGAAGAGAAAAGTCTGTGCAAACAGGTATAAAATGAGTCGACTTGGTCAACCTATCTACAATCACCCATATCGAGTCTTTCTTCGATGGTGACAAGGGTAGCCCACTCACAAAGTCCATGGTTACCCTCTCCCACTTCCAAAGTGGTATTTTTACTGGCTGTAATAATCCAGAAGGTAACTGATGCTCAACTTTCACTTGCTGGCATGTCAGACATTTCCCCACAAATTCCGTTACCTCTCGCTTAAGTCCAGGCCACCAATACAGTTCTCGCAAGTCATGGTACAACTTATTCCCTCCTGGATGCATGGCACAAAGTCCCCCATGAGCTTCCTTCAAAATTGACTGTCTCAAGTCGGAGTCCTTCGGAACACAAATTCTACCTCGAAAACACAGAACCCCATCATCATTTAACCCAAACTCAGAAGTTTCTCCTTCCTTAACTTGTTGAAAACGAGGGACCAAAGACTCATCTTTCAACTGCTTTTCCTTAATCTGATCCACCCAGGTTGGCCTTACTTGTAATTCAGCCAACAGACTTCCATCATCATACAGACTTAGACGAGCAAACATTGCTCTCAGATCAGATACAGATCTACGACTTAGAGCATCGGCTACCACATTAGCCTTTCCTGGGTGATATTCGATTGAACAATCATAATCCTTAAGCAACTCGATCCATCTCCTTTGCCTAAGGTTCAGTTCCTTCTGAGTCAGCAAATACTTGAGACTCTTATGATCTGTGTATATAATACACCTTTCTCCATACAAGTAATGTCTCCAGATTTTAAGTGCAAAGATCACTGCTGCTAACTCCAAATCATGAGTGGGATAGTTCCCTTTGTGAGGCTTAAGTTGTCGAGATGCATAAGCAACCACCTTACCCTCTTGCATCAACACACAACCCAAACCTACGTGTGATGCATCACTGTACACAGTAAAATCTTTCCCAGACTCTGGTTGAATTAACACAGGTGCTTCAGTCAGAACTTTCTTCAACCGCTTAAAAGCTTCTTGCTGCTTCTCCGTCCATACAAACGGTACTCCTTTCCTTATGAGTTTTGTGAGAGGTGCTGCCATCACAGAAAAACCTTCCACAAACCTTCTGTAGTATCCTGCCAACCCTAGGAAACTTCGAATTTCTGAAACCGACCTAGGTGGCTTCCATTCCAAAATTGCTTCAATCTTTCGAGGATCCACTTTAATCCCCTCTGCAGAGACCACATGCCCCAAAAAGGTTACCTCCCTCAACCAGAACTCACACTTGCTGAACTTCGCATAAAGTTCCTTCTCCCTTAACACTTGTAACACAGTGCGGAGATGCTCATCATGTTTTTCTTCGGTCTCAGAATATACCAGAATATCATCAATAAAGACGACCACGAACCGATCCAGAAATGGTTGGAACACACGATTCATCAGATCCATAAACGCTGCAGGAGCATTTGTTAGTCCAAATGGCATAACCAGAAACTCATAATGACCATAACGAGTCCTGAATGCTGTCTTATGAATATCTGCCTCCTTGACCCTTAACTGATGATATCTAGATCGAAGATTGATCTTGGAAAATACTGAAGCTCCTTTAAGCTGGTCGAACAGATCGTCAATCCTTGGCAGAGGGTACTTATTCATAATCGTCAGTTTATTCAACTGGCGATAATCAATGCACATGCGCATCGTCCCATCCTTCTTCTTCACGAATAGCACCGGTCCTCCCCATGGAGACACACTTGGCCTAATAAAGCCCCTATCCAACGATTCTTGAATTTGCACCTTTAACTCCATTAACTCCTTCGGTGCCATCCTATACGGTGCAATGGACACTAGTGCTGTCCCAGGCAACAGGTCGATTCCAAATTCAACTTCTCGGTTTGGAGGCAATCCCGGAAGCTCCTCTGGAAAGACATCTTGGAACTCTTTTACAGTTCTAACCTTATCCACTGTCAGCCCCTCCACATCTATTTGACTTACAAATGCCAAATAGGGGTCACAACCTTTCCGAATCCACTTTTCAGCCCTCAATGCCGATATCACATTAGACAAATAGTCCCTTCGTTCACCTATCACCATAACCTCATCCCCTTCTGTGGTTCTTAGCACCATTCGCTTAGCAGCACAATCCAGAGTCGCCTTATGCTTAACAAGCCAGTCCATTCCCAGAATGAGATCAAACTCTCCAAACGGCAACTCCATTAGATCGCCAGGAAAGATCCTACCTTGAGTTTCTAAGGGTACATCCTTATACAGCTTGTCTACCCTAACCGAGTGACCCAAGGGACTTAGCACAGATACCCCACTCACTATCTTCTCAGAATGTACTCCCAAAGACCCAGATATGGCACACGCAACATAAGAATGAGTAGATCCAATATCCATCAAGGCAGTATACGGCATATTAGATACAAAAAACGTACTAGTTATGACATCAGGTGCGTCGCCTTCCTCTCAACGACGAGCTGCATACACCAACGCTGGCTGTCGAGCCTCAGCATTTCCGGCTCCCCTGCCAGGCACCCCTCGACCTCGACCATTTCCATTCCCATTTCCGCCCCTACCTTGTCCACGTCCTCTCGGTGGTTGTGGTCCACCTCTCATGGGTTGAACAACCCTCTGTACAGCAACCTGAGCCTGATCAGCTCTCTGTGGACAGTCCTTAACTCTATGCTCCATAGATCCGCATCAGAAACAAGCACCAGAACGTTTCCTACACTCACCCAGGTGTACCTTACCACAGTCCCCACAGATTGGCGGTCTAACCACATTCATCGGAACTGCTCGAACTGGCTCCTCCACTCTCGCCCTTTTGGCATTCTTGTTTGCTAACCCGAAGGTCCAGAATCCCTTCAGAAACGGTTCCGATCTTTCTCACGGTTCTGCCTCTCAGTACGCTTTACCTCCTCAGTGATCTTAGCTTTTTCCACCAGAACCGCGAAGTCACGCTCCATCTGCGGAGCAATCAGCATCTTAAAGTCATCTCTGAGTCCATCCTCAAAGCGAACGCTACGCTCATACTCCGTAGCAACTATTCCCACAGCATACCTACTCAGCTTCAGAAATTCAGCCTCGTACTCAGTGACAGTTTTGCCTCCTTGTACCAGATTCAGGAATTCTTTCCTACGGGCATCCACATAACTTGCCCCGACGTACTTTCCTTTAAAGGCTGTCTTAAACAGCTCCCAATTAACCCTATCAGCTGGGGTTCCATCCCTCACGGTGAGCCACCACTGATAAGCCTCATCTCGCAGCAATGATACGGCCCCCTTCAGCTTCTGCTCCACAGAACAGTCCAAGTCATCCATAATTCGTTCCGTGGCCTTCAACCAATATTCTGCAACATTCGGGGCTACACCAGACACACCCCTAAAGATCTCCGCTCCGTTAGCCCAGAGTCGTTCAAAAATCGATCCTCGAATTCCGTTGCCTAAACTTGCCTTGGCAACCCTTTCCAGAACTCGAAGCATTGCCTGCGACAGGGCATCATCCCCGGCACCATGATCATGTGATTCCACTTCCGTTGCTGAAGGTACCGGTGCTTCTGCCGCTGGCATATGTCCCGAAGATGAAGATCCCGCTCGAGCTCTTCCTCGGCCTCGTCCACGGCCTCTACCTTGAGCTGCTCGCCTACTCATATCGTATTATCTGTTTACGAATTTTATGCATTAATTTTAGCATTCCAGTGATTATTACAGATGTTTTATGATTCAAACAGTAATTCAGAGGTGGTTTTCGTAGAATCGACGTCTAGCTACAATTTCAGTCTTTTAGCAAACTTTTCTAGGGTTTCAGTAGCATCCTATCTAGAGTATTTCAGTACAGACAGATATTTCAGAATATATTCAGAAAAATTCAGAATACTTACAGGCTTCGGCTGGAGATTCAGAATGCCACCTTAAGAAGTCCAGATTTAAAACCGATTTTTTTAAAATATTAGTTTTTGTAAACCCATTCCACAGCCGAGTTGTTGTAACTTGGCTCTGATACCACTAAATGTAACACCCCAAACCCGGCCTAGACGATATGACCGGATCCGGTGCGCCACATTGATGCGTTCAAAACGTTCCGTATTACTTAGTTTGAAAAACTTAGTTGGGGTTGTAAAAGATACTTTCTAAAGCAGGTTAAAGTGAATAGAAGCTGTGCACCAGGTAGGAAACCAGGAAGAAGAGGAGGTGAGTCCGTCGGACTGCTTAAGTACCAAGCTCCCTTCGATTCCAATCCTAGACATGCACACCACCATTGCCACACCTTAACGACTCGTATAATTTTGAGAAAACCGTCTGGTTGTGTCTATCTTAAGAAAAGGATTAAGTTTGAAAACGTCTTCTTAGCGGAAGTCTTACTTGTAGTCGTGTTATTTTGAAATCCCTTGATGTTTTTGAAAACGCGTCCTAAAGCTAATCCATTTTCCTTAGTCATCATAGTTTTTTTCATCATAATAAAATAAAATAATAAAAGTAAAACAAAACCATAAAAAATAATTAAAAGGCCTTATTACACTTAAAACTCAAAACCATAAATGAAATTAAAAGGACGTCCAGTTCACCAGAAAGAAACCAGGTTTGTAGAAACATGTGGCCAGTCCGAATCCCTCACAGCTCCAAGCCCACTATGGTTGAGGATTACCTGCGAGGATGAAAATAAGGGGTGAGTTTTGGGAAACTCAGTGTGTAATCCAACCCAACCATAGCCTAAATCAGTTCAAACCACAGAGACAGAATAAGTTGGCCTCAGCCCAGAACAGATATCAGAATAAAGCCCGTAGGCCTAGAACAGACCAGAATAGATATATCATGCTTATGCAGAAACCCAACCATATCCAACCACATACACCCCCATACCATCCTTTTACCATGTGGGGAGACTACTCGACCCACCCAACCGCTACACGCCACAGAAATATGCAGCATGGCTGCCAGATACAGAAAATGTGATAGTCACCAGATACAGATATTTTGTGGCAGTGCCACCAGAACAGATATACGTGGCAGGGCCACCAGGACGCTTCCTCCATAATATAACCCATGTCCCCATGCAACAAATATTCATTCATGGCATACATCATGCAGATTTAATTCATCATGCTTTTCAGACAAAATTAACCCTAGGGGTATAAAGGTCATTTTGCACACATAGAGGTATAATGGTAATTTTGCATACATAGGGGTATTCTAGTAAATCTAACTATTTCTAAGGTTTTCATGCATATCGTAGCCATTACGTTTAGCCAGAAACACCTATCGAGCGTTCTTACCGAATTGGGCCCGTTGGCCCATTAACCCAGTTTTGGCCCATTAAGCCCAAAATATCAAAACGCACGAAATCGCGCGTACCACAGTTTTATCACTTCCGATTACCAGTAATAATTACCCATACGTCTTACGAGCATTCGCACACTCGCAAGTGCCTAAAATACCGATTTTTTGGCATTTTGGCTTTTCGGCTTTCGCCGATCTAGCCTATGAAAGAGTGTCAGATACACACCTGTTTTCGAGATTTCCTCGTCGAGATCTACACCCGAACTGCCTACAATTGAATCACTTACTATTACTCCATATATCAAAAATACAATTGAGTATCTAGTCCCTTACCACATTCAGCCAAACATGCCAAAAACCCTTATTGCTCTTACCTTACTGCCGAAAGATGGTTAACTCCAAAGATCCGATCGTTCCACCTGTCCAAGCCCTTGATCAACCGCCTTTAAATCACGCTATTACCAAAACAAAATAGTTATTACAACCCCTCAGGGTTACAAGTCCAAATCGACAACCTCCCTAACGTTTAGGGATTTCGGCTTTTCCTAAAATATGTAAGAAGACTAAGTTTTGGCGAAGACTTACCACCGATTCCTTAGTGACTGATTCCAATGAGTTTCCCACTCGATCCCGATGTAGATCTAAGCCTTCAGATGATAACAAAAGTCGACATTTCAGTGACTTCAGTATTCGGCCAAGTCCCTTTTAATGTGGGGTTTTTCGGCTTTTTTGCAACTTGTGTTTAGAAATGTAAAACGAGAGGGTTTTGCTATGGTCTTGTCGTCAAAAATTGAGGTTTTAGAGGGCTGGTGAATCGGACACAAATGATGAAGGGAAGAGATGTGGTTTTGGTTATAAGAAATCGGTACAAAAAGAATAAGCTTTCGGGATTTCAGCTTTTTATGATGTTCGGCTTATAAGGCTAAAAATAAAAAGATTAAGGATGTGATGAAGAGTAAAGAGATAGAAGGGTTCGGCTATGGAGAAGGAAGAGGAGAAGGTAGATGGAGAAAAAGAGATAAAGAAAAGAGGAGAAGAAAAGATGATCAGAATTTCGGCACAACACACCCCGAATGCCGAAATTCCCACTACTACAATACCTAGCCGAATTTCCCATGCTAGAGTCCCTTGGCTGGCCACCTCTTGCTCCTTGATCAGCTCCTAGATTTCCTCCCTTATCTTTATCCTTATTCAATCCCCTTACCTTCTTAAACTCTTCCTGACCGACTTTTATTTCAGTTCCATTACTTCCCTTTCCTGTACATAAAAACTAATCACTTAATTTGCTGTCATTGTGACTTGAACTTGGGTCCTCCCCAAGCTTCCACATGCCACTAACATCCTTCCCAGTGGCGTCACATGCCACTTAACCACTTGCTTCCTTGTGATCCATTTTTCACAAATAATTCCTAAAAAGCCCAATTTATCAGAACCCCTTTCCCCTACAGATTTAAATTTAATTAAAACTACCGGGTTTTATCCTAAGCTTGGGCCTTCTAGAGGCCCACCAACATCATTAATCCTACACATAACAAACAGAACACAGAATTTTAAATTTTACAACCTTTACAGAATTCCCAGAAATTTGGGGCGTTACACCTTTCTCAATTTTGACACATCATAAGCATGTTTCAATCCTCTAATACCATCTGCTACAGCTTGATCGGGATCGGAATTCATTATATTACGAAAAACACATTTTAACTGTCAAAAATCATCACACTATCATTTTATCACTTTATGGCATCTACAGCTAGACTCACACGTGCGACGTTAGTCCTAGAATCGACTAAACCATAGCTCTGATACCAATAAAAATGTAACACCCCTATCCCGTAACCGTCGCCGGAATAGGACAAGACATTACCAGAAATTAGGAATCGGATCAGAACAGTAAAACTTTGAACCTTTTCTTAAAGAAAAGATCATTTATTTATATAACTAATAGACACAAACAAAGATCGAATTTAAAACTTATAAAAGTAAACTTCCATAAGATGCCATATTTGCATGGCTTATATACAATAGTCAAAATATCATTCTATTTATAGTCTATCCTATACATGCAATAAGCTAAGTCCAAATCACATGATTACTACAATAGTAGATAGTGTGACGAAGTGCTGATGATCCCCGAGCTAATGGTAAGAGTCAACGATCTACAAAAATAAATAGAGAAACATAACATTCAAAGTAAGCTTTCATAAGCTTAGGAAGTCTTAAGCAATTTAAACAGTTGAACTTAAAAACAAACCAAATGTTCGAAATCACATAACACTTTCTGAGTACAATACTATTTGGCTGATTATGCACAAACACATATCATTTTACTCCGTTTATACTCAAACTCATATAAACATAGTATTTACAAGCTTCCGGATTAACTTTAATTCTTTCAAATTTCACTAGTGTATCATTTCTTACCCACACTTACTTTCAACATTCATAGTTAAATAGCATATCAAAAACTATCTTGTAACTTTGCATAATAACTGAATGCACACATATACAATTATACATATGAATTTACAACATCTTTTCATATGTTTCTCATTACATATTCTTAATTCTCGTCAGAACAATCTCACATATAATATATATCACATACCTGAATCACTTAATGTGTAATACGAGTTCAATTTATCATCTTAGCATAGGATCTCATAGTCATATACTTTATCAAATTCACTAGCACTTGGCCTGCGAGGTATAAAACCCAAACATAACACCAGCACGAAGCCTACGAGACTTTAAACTCAGATATAATATCAGCACTAGGCCTGCGGGATTTAACCCGGATATAATACCAGCACCAAGCCTACGGGATTTAACCCGGATATATTACCAGCACGAAGCCTAGGAGATTTAACCCAGATATAATTCCAGCATATAGCTTGCGGGTCGTTAAGCCCGGATACACATCAAATATCATGCATCTTTAATCATATGTTAACACATCTCATTCAACATATCACATTAGTAGTCATTTGCTACATTCGGATATAAGCTCCATATGAACACCATCATTTACATTTCGGTTCAAAAGTCATACATAAATATCACATATCCATTTCACCATTCAAGCTTAACCCATAGTGACCATTCAACTATAAGTCATATACATAAATTATTTATCGCACAACTTAATTCAAGTAGAACCAAAAGGTCACAATTCACCTAATATATACATATTGCTCACCGATTCGCACACAACCTTTCAAATTAGCAATTATAAGTTGGTTCCGCACATAGCCCATCCTTATCGATAATTTACAATGGTTTTACCCTTACTCACATATATGACATAGGCATTTTTACCTATGCTTCTCAATTCACATTCATGATTCAATTCCAATCGATTTAACATGCATAAGTACATATCACATACCTGACCAACTTAATGTATTGAACGAAATCGATTGTCGATTTAACACAAGGTCTCATAGTTGAACATAAACATGAAACCATTTCTTATATGTTCGATTCACATCAATCATCAAATTCATTTAATTCACATATACTTAATTAGGTTATTCGTACCTGAATAATTTACTTTACGGAACGAATCCACATATCGTCTTAGCCCATAGTCTTAAAGCACCACACTTTTAATAGTTTACCTCATCGAAGTTCACATTTAATCACTTTAGTGCCAAGCCATATTTGGCTACCACAAAGGACTAATAATAATAATTTTATACTCATCATGGTTTCCTTTAGATATTTAATAATCACAAATCGTGATATCTCTACCAACACATATACGACATAGTTTACTCATTGTGACACTCATTTAGTGCATCAAATTTCCAAATCCAATTCAACTTAAGCATAATAGCCATAATCGGGTTATAGCCTTAAATCACTACATATTCGGCACATTAACTAAATAAAATTTACATTCTCTTTGCCATATTAATTTAACTCTTAGGCATATAAAAAGGAATCAAGCTTAAACACTTAAGAACTTACCTCAAATGTTACCGAATGATTACAATGGCTATTCGATTACTTTCTCTTTTCCCTTATCCGAATTTGTCCCTCTATGCTCTTGAGCTTAAATTCAAAGATTTTAAACTAGTCATTATTCGACTATTCAAGCATCACTTTATAAATAAAATATATATTCGACTTTCACACTTACTGATCATAGTAAGCTTATAAGAAATCAATAAGCAACTCATTAACGAATTTTTTGTCAATGTTTACCACATAATCATAATTTCACTGCAAGCTGTCTTCCTGAGCAACAGTCACTTAATCATTTATAACTGGAGCTACGAAACTCCAAATCAAGTGCCGTTAATTTTCCCTGAAAATAGGCTCATATATATTTTATCCATAAAATTTTAAGAATTTTTGGTCTAGCAAATCAATACCAGATTTTTCTTAAAGTTTCCCTTATTTCACTGTTTGACTAATCTGACCACTCTTCACTACGAATCAAAATTATCATTGTAAAGAATTAAAAATATGTTCTCGTTTATTTCATTTGTAACTAGACTCATTAAGGAGTCTAAGCATATAAACTTCATCTTATAACCATTTTTGTACAATTTATAATGATTTTATAAAAACAGAACAGGGGATCTAGAAGTCATTTTGACCCTGTCCCACATCACTTCAAATATCTTATTATCGGAAATTCTTTTGCTTACACGGTTTCATTTATAAGAAACTAGACTCATTAAGATTTAATTACATAATTTATTCAGCTTCTAACTCAACTCCCACAATTTATGGTAATTTTCCAAAATCACTTTACTGCTGCTGTCCCAAACAGATTATTACCAATTCATTCTTTCACACATTCTTTGCATACATATTATTCAAACATGTATATCACCAATCAATTTCATCATATATATCTTTAATTTCAATTAATCATAATATCAATACAACACATTGTGCTCAAATCATCATTCAAGTTCAAATCCGGCTAGCACACATATAAACACTAGTAACTAAATATTAACATTTGCATTTCACCATAATAGCCAATTGCCATTAAGAAATTAAACCACAATTATTCAATTTTACCAAGCTTCAACTTAATTTAACTTATAATAGTTCATAACACATTTAAAACACATACATTACTAAATTTTATCCAAGTCACAATCGGCCATAGTACACCAAACACATTAGCCGATTTCCTACTTAGCATCTAATGCACATATATGCTTAATTCACCACCTAAGCAACATGAAACTCCATTACAATCACAATTATTCATTCTTTAAAACTAACATTAAACTATCAATAATTTAGCAAAAGCTTAGGTAAATGGCCGAATGCTATATCCTCAACCAAAACTAAAGTTTTTAACATGGGCTATGTAGGAAACTATGTGATTAACTAGATTTTCACAAGACTTTGAAGATAGCACATGAAACATACCTTAATTTTGATGCTAACATAGCCGAAAGTTTGGTCTCTCCTATCCCCCCTTTCGGCAATGAAGAATAAAAGTTATCAACCTTGTTCTTTTCACCCACTTACTTATTTCATTATAATATAAAAATTGTTATTACATATTATAATACATTTATATATATAAATACATATAAAATTTATACTTTTTCAATTACTCAACCACATGGCCGGCCACTATAAAAAAATGACAATTTGACATGCACATCCTTATGCTTTTTAAACCATAGTAATAAGCCATCACATAAATACCTAGCACATTTCTTAAATTTTTCACACAAGTTCCTTTCAATAAAATTCACCTTAATTGGCAAAAATCAAAGCACCACAAATTCACATATGCATTTTCACACAAATTAAGCACAAAATTTATCATTCAATTATTTTCACGACTCGGTTTAGTGGTCCCGAAACCACTTCCCGACTGGGGTCAAATTAGGGCTGTCACAGAACATCACTTTTGCACTTTACGCGATTTAATCCTTTTTTCTCAAATTGACCATTTAAATGATAAAAACTTCTTAACGAAATTTTCGCGAAATCATATTAGCATGATGTAGACATTAAAATAATAATAAAATAATAAGACTTCAAATTTGTGGTCCCGAAAGTATTATTCTGATTTAAGTAAAAAGGGCTGTTACACTCCCACTTTTTGGGCGGGCCTTTGGGCTCGATGGCTCGGCCCATGAGCAAGTCTAGCTTACTCTTCTCCATCTCCACCATTTGTTTCTTCCTTTCCAAGGGTTTAATTAGCAGGAGTACCAGGAGGAAGCAATACAATATCTCATTTATCCTCTCTAAAAGCTTCCTATTCAGGACCAACAGGTTTGAGTATATTGAAGTTCACTACAATATCGCACAATTTTCCCAATAGAACAATATAAATATCGAGTAGGCCATGGGCCACTTTAATGGAAATTATAACACCATGTTGAGCCCTTTAAAATTTTCTTTTGACCTCAGCTTTTGCAGTGGCTATGGCTTTCTCAATGCCTCTGTTTTTCTCTGCCTTAACCAGAATGACATCAATATCTTTCTCCTTTTTCAAAGTTTCAATGGCAGCTCGAGGATGTTTAACTTCATCATCTATTTTACGTAAGCTCTCTTTCATATATTCCTTCATGGTATTGGCATTTTCCTTATGTTTATTCTTTAGTAGAAAAACTTTGACAAAGATATCTCTTCAAGGAGCAATTTCATTCGCATGCTTTGAAGTCAACTTTTGTATGCAAGCTTTGAACTCCAATTCCTCTTTATTCAATTTTTCATTTTTTTCTATCAGCTTCATAGCCTCTTCCTTCAATTTTATATTTTATTCCTCAAGGTGTTTAACTTTTTCCTTCAAAACAACTTTCCTTGAGGTAACTTTAGTAACTAGCTTTTTCCTTCTATTATTAAAATTTTGCAATTGAACTTCTTGATGCTTTAAAGATCTACCCAACTACAGGTGAGCAAACTTCTTCTCATATTCTAGGTTGTTAACAATTTTCCATAAATCCATAGGGTACATTATGGCTGGACTCTCAATCAGTTTAGATGAAACCAGCCAGACATCTCCTGGTTGCTTCATCGAGATGAAAGAAGATGTCTAATCCTTCAAATCCTTGCCAAAGAAAATAGCAAGAATAAGGGTTTATAAGACTTTTCATTAGCCCACCAGGGTAGATCCTAAAGAAAGTATTGCTAATGGAATGTGATCTTTGAGAAGGTCCGTGACTGCCTCTGGACGTACCAACGTCCAGAGTAGAAATCTTGCACAAAAGATGTAAACAAGTAGTATTCTCAAGTATAAGGGTTAGGTTGTAATATAGTTACAACAAAATAGGTAAGTACTTCGAAGATCGTACCCAAGGGAAGCACGCACTAAATTAATTCTAATTTAAACATAAATAGATCTAATAATACTTTAATTAAATTATAGTACGAAAGATAAAAAGAAAGGTTTTCATAAACTATACTAAAAACATAAAAGAATATTAAATACATGAAAAGCAGCAAATCAAATATGGATATATGTATCAAATCTAGGCATGGGTGATTAGCTTGCTTTAGTAATCATAATCAACTGTCATCTCGAGCTTTATTCTTCAACCAACTAGTCAATACCCCAACAGGATCTTCCGATACGCCTACTGAAATACTGAGTCGGCAAGAACTACTTATCTTCCAACCTCATAGTCTAGACCGATTCAGGGTTAAGGTGTTTACGGATAGACCATACTAAATTTGGGATAATTCCCACCTTGATTACTTCCTAGAGTTGTCGAACCTAGGGTTTCGGTTTTTCATTTCCTAAATAGTTAATCTGTTAATAAATTCCTACCAAATAGTTAATCATTCATACCCCACTCGTTAACCCCCCATAGGAGGATTAGTTTCTCATGGATCTAGTAAACAATATAAACTTAAATCAAAAAATGAACATGAAGAACAACTTCAAGAATAAAGTTTAGAAGAAGTGTGATTGTATTAAATTTAAGCACATAATCCTCACAGAGTTTGAGAATAATTCCAAAATCTGATTTCTTCCCAACAATAAATAACAAGTTCTAGATCTAAAGAGAAAATTACACAAAATGTCCATAACATACCTTGACTAAGCCTATTTATAGACTTAGAATGATAGTTGTCTTTAACCCTAGGTCAGTTGAAGCTCTCGAGCTTATAGTTGGATTGTTCAGGCCAAAATGCCCTTAGCTCGTATGAATTTCTCGTACAGAAGCGATGCCGTGACACATCAGGTTCCGTGTTTCGATATCAAAGGTAGTATGCTCAAGCTTCAAGGTGTTTTCAGGGGTATGTTACGACATCCTTAGGCTGTGTCGTGACATTGAAGGCAGTCTTGGACTTTTTTTATTCTGCTCCCTATGTTGTGACATCACATGCTGCATGTTGCAACCTAGTGGCTAGTATTGAGTTAATACTCCTTCTTATGGTCTCCTGTATACTCACTAAGTATATTAGCTTCCTTGTAGGCCTCATTCGGCCCCTAAGGTCAATAAAAGACTCAATTTACACATTTATTAAACTTAAGTAAACTTACTGAAATGTAATTAAAACGCAACTAAAATGTTCATGTTTAAGCTCCTAAAGTGTGAAAAATAGTTTAATCTGCTACATCAAATTACGAAAGATCAAACTCCCCCACACTTATGTCATTGCTTGTCCACAAGCAATACAAACAAAAATAATAAATAAAAAAAGTACCCTTGAACAAGTATAGTACAAGTGTTAGCTTTGGAGCACATGAATAGGCATGTCATATTCACATATAATCTTAGCATGAGATATAATTGGCTTACCACTTTTGGTATCAAACACCTAAGTTCAGTATATTACAAAGCATACAAGCATTAAGGGTCTCAATTGTAGGAATCTATCAATAAATTATACAAATAATTTGATTTTCCTAGAAGAATACAAACAGTCATAAATGCAATTATTTAGTATAATTTCGAATTGTGAATATGTCTACCTAGATCACATAGGGCTTTTTGGCTTGTTACATTCTGAGGCTTAGGACGGGTATGGATTTCAAGAATAGTAAGCATTAAGTAGTTTCAAGATGACAGTATAATATAACAATCATGGTTAGCTCACGAGTTTTTGTGCATTAATGAATGAGATTTTATATTTTTGTGACTTTGTCACATTTAGTCATTTTTCAATACATCTCACTTACAAATGCTTTTACTTTTCAAGTACTTTTTCTACTCATTTTGATTTTCTTGAATTTTGTTTCTTTTGTTGCACATATTAGCTAACTTATGATTACTATATCATATTGATCCCTCCTATTTCACTCTATTTCTACAAAATCCACCATAATGTATCTACTTAACCCTCAATACGTATGGCCAGACGTCTATAGTCGTACAATTCAGGGCCAACGAAAAAGGATAAGTACAAATTTATGTTTTGGCTCGGTCTTTGTATAAAGGTTCTTCAAGAAGTGAGTTTTGGTTCAAAAATAGGTACTAAAGATAGATAACAGGGTTAGCTTTTTTGCTCTCGATATATTCTAAAAATATCTTAGGTCATCTCTAAGTATTTTAATATTCACAACTCTAGTCAACCAAACAACCAAAAATTCAACAATTTATCATTCATGCTAGCATGCTCGTTTCCTTGTATTCTTTATATCATCTAGTACATTCAATTGCTTTAGTGCCTATTTACAGTGTAATATATAGAACTTAGCAGTCTGATAATAAAAAATATAAAATCACCTATCCTTATACCAGATTTATTGTAAATACAACTACTCTATGTGCTTGCTCCTAACTAATCACTTGTATTTCTACATGCTCAACCACACAAATGACAAGAACAATCAAAGAAACACATAAAATTTAAAATAAATTTTCTATGTCACCCCCCACAATTTAGATAACACATTGTCCTCAATGTGTTGTCCCTAAAACGATAAGGAAAGAAGTTATCAGATTCATAATGATAGTTCCATCGGCTATTGGTGGGTGCTTCCTCCATTCATTGTTGCAAGCTCTAATTATTGTGCCTCCTCCATATGGGGTTCCTACATACAAAATTAGAACATAACACAAAACAACTTATAATTTACTATTAATTCTACCCTAAAATCAAATTAAAATCATCCAAAAATTAATACAATCTTATAAAAACATTAAAATTTCAAAGTAATCCTCCTCTAAATCATCGAAATGAGGTGCATGCCTTTGTCCCATGGGTGTTTTTCCCTTGTCCCAGTCATATTTTTTTTGGGAGCTCCTACCCGTTGAATGTGAATGTTTGGTCGGGCTTTGGATGATGGGACCTTTTGGCATGGAATATTGTAGCTGGAATGCCACCTTATACTCATCCTCAGCTCATGGAGAATCCTACACATCCCCCTCGTCTTCATGTTTAGAGTCTGCTTTCGTCTCATCTCTTCCTCCATCATGGTATGTCGGTGCTGGGCCAAACATGTCAGGTGGATAATTTGGAGCTCGTAAACCATTCATCCTTTCAAATTCTTATAGTACTGGCCCTATTTCTTGCATCCATCAGATCATTCCATTGATATTTTCCTTAGTGATCCCACTTGTCCCTCTTCAAGTTTTCAGTTTCTCTTTCCATTTAAGTGAAACCAGGACATCCATATTTTCTTTCCTTCTCTAATTCCACTTCATGATCTGTTTTCATTGAAGCTTGATGTATTGCATGTACAAGAGTCTCCAATGATGCTTTTTGTTGGTTTCATGAATGGCTCATTTTCACCCATTGGAACTTTTAACTGTCGACATAGTTCTGTCATTGGGTGGGGAAAGAAAATTCCAGCTTTTTGGCTATGTGCACAGCGCCTCATTTCACGGTAAATCCATTTACCTACACATATTTGCTTGCACTATAAAATTCCATACAATAGAATAGCTCGAAAAGTATTAACGTTAGAAACTTTTGATGCATGAATAATTCTAGTGCCTATGAACTGCATCCACATTTTCACTACTGGAACATTAGCGCCTGATTGAAATTAGTTAGTAAATCTGAATTTGGTCTAAAATTCCATGTACCTCTACCCTGCAATAAGTACTTAATAACATTCTCCATATCTATATCCTTAAGTTTTTCTAATTCAGTACTATCCAAGAAGTCTTTGATATAACAGGGTATATCATAGCACTCACAAATTTTGTAACAGCCCATTTTTGGGTCAAATTAGAATAGTGGTTTCGGGACCATAAATCTGAAGTAGAAATTTTTATTTTATTATTTCTTTAAGGTCTATAGCATGACAGAATAATTGTGTGAAAATTTCGTTAAGAAATTTTATCGATTGAGTGCTCAATTTAGCTAGAAGGACTAAATTTAAATAAGTGCAAAATTTGAGTACTATATGTTAAAGGTGTATAATTGCTATGAAATTTTAAATTGGAGGTCCTTAAATGGAAATTAGATAATTATGCTTTAGGATGGACAAAAATGGACATGGTTAGGTAAAATTCCAAAGTTTAAGTGAAGGGCATTTTGGTAATCTAGTAAATAAAGACAAAAGAAGTAAAAATAAAAGTTTCCATCTTCTCAAATTAGTCCCCCCATAGAAAAATCTAAAGAAGAAGACATAGCTAGGGTTTTGGCCACTTTCAAGCTCATTTGTGAGTCCGTTCTTGCTTCGTTTTTAATGATTTCTATGTTTTTGAAGTTGTCTTAGCCTAATCTAGCCTTTCTAAGGACTAATTTGAAGAAGTATTAAAGTTTAAAATTTGACCCATGATGAATATGTGTTTATTTTTATGTTTAATGGTAGAAAATGTATGTTTGATGTTAGATAAACAACATTTACAAAGTGATTTTGATGAAAATGTCAAAAAGGGGACCTATTTGTAAAAGGTTGCAAAATGTGTGGTAAAATGTGAATAAATGGAAAGTGTGGGCTGTCATGAGCATGAAAAAGGTTTGGCTAGGCTTGGGTTGTGAAGAAATTGAAATAAATTCATTTTACGAGCCTAGGGACTAAATTGTAAAATTTTGAAAAGTTAAGGATAAAAATGTAAAATTTACCATAATATGTTTTTGGGTTGAATTGAATAATGTGATGGTTAAATAAGTTAAATGTGGTACTATAGATCAAGAAAAATGAAGTTCGGGTCTAGATCGGGGGAAAAACAAAGTAATTGACGAATAGATCTCTTTTGTCGTTTTTGTAACTGAGGTAAGTTCGTATGTTAAATAAGCCTTCATTTAAATGTATTTTTAATGCTTTAGTTATGCATGAATTGTTTAATCGACCTTATGGACACATTTAATGACGTTTTGGAAAGCAAGAAATCCCAATGGAACCTTAGGAATAGATTAGGATACAATTGACATGCCACTAAGGTTTTATGTTATGTGATCCGGGTGCTGGTCCTGTATGTCCTACTGGTGGCTGAGTATACCAGCATATGTTGTGGTCACTTGAAAGCTTGTATGAGCAGCACCGTGTAGCTACATCTTAACTGACAGCTTGTGTGAGCAGGCCCATTAATGGCTTGAGATCAAGCATATATGTGATATGAGATAGAGGTAGTAATGGCTACATATGTGGCACCTTGTGTGCAAGGTTTTCCCCGAGTATTCGATATTATTATTCTAAGTGGTTCATTAGGTATGACAAAGATGAGAATGAGTATGAAACCATTATGAGTGGTACAGGTATGTGCACAAACCTTATATTTATTAAACTCGCCAAATGACGAACTTAAGGTAAGTTGTGATGGAATGAATAATGATAATGAGAATATGGTAAATTACATTATCTTATGTTATGGTACTTGCATGTTAATGTATGGTAAGGTTAGCTTATTTCTTTCATATGAGCTTACTAAGCTATATAGCTTACTCCATTTTATTTTCATGTTTTATAGTGTCACCAAGCTAGCTCGGGTTGGAGATCGTCGGAGATCATATCACACTATCAAACTGTGATTTTGGGTACCGATGATTTTAAACATTTTGAGTATGTATGGCATGTATAGGGACTTGGTCATTTTGTTATATGTGCCATAATGAATTTGGCCAAATGTATTGGCTTGTAATTGTCAAAGGCTTGATACGGTGCTTGGCCATGTAACTTGGCTCATTTTGGTTGAATTGGTTGTAAGCTTATATATATATATTTATGCATGCATGCATGTGCAATTATATTTTTTGTGATGTGGTTTATAAATGCTTGGTAAATGGTTGAATGTGGCTTAATGGTTTTGCTGTTGAATAGCTATGATTGGCTCATTGATATGCTAGGAAAATTAAGTAAAAATTATGCATGTTATTGGTAGCCATTTTGGTAATTGTGTATGTGAGTTTGGTATGATTTGGTTTGGTAGAATATGATGTTGTAAATATGTTATGTGTTAATAATGAAATGATATGTTCTAACCTTGATTTTGGGATGTTTTGGTTGCCTAAAAATGCCATGATTTATGCCATTAAGATTGTAGGTGTGTATGTACAAATGAGGGTGAAAAATGGCTTGGTAAATAGCTTTATTTTGTCCACACGGGAGACACACGGGCATGTGTCTAGGCCGTGTGGGACACACGGCTTGTCCTACGGGCATGTGTTTCGGCCGTGTGTCCCCTGCACCTTAATTTTGAGAAATAGAATGCTCAGAATTGAGCACACGGGTAGAGATACTGTCGTGTGTCTCAACCGTGTGAGGGACACGGCCTCAAGCACTGGAGTGTGTCCCGATCGTGTGAAGTTTGCACCTATTTTATGAAAATTTAATTGACCATACGGGCCTAGCACACAGGCGTGTGACTTGGCCGTGTGACCTCAATTTGTTCATGCTTTGCAAAACAGAGAGTTACACGGGTTAGGGACACGAGTGTGTGTAACCACACAGCCTGCCCACACGGGCGTGTCCCAAACCACACGGGCGTGTGACCCCTGTTTATAGCAAAAATTTTCTAAGTTTTGTAAAAATTCTTGGAGTTATCGGTTTAGTCCTGAACCACTTCCAAAGCATGTTTTGGGCTCCGTAGGTTTGTATTAGGGGCTTTATGATTGAATACAAATGGTTTTAATTTCGATGCAAATTTATGATTCAATTTGTATATTTGTTTGCGATGTAAGTCTGGTACTGCCTCGTATCCTATTCCTACGTTGAATACGGGTAAGGGGTGTTAGAAATTTCTCTCAGAGTAATGGGCACTTCTTCTCCTCTCACTATTATTGTATCCCAATTTTGTCTTTTTCGTATTTCTTGGTCTCTAAAGGAAGCATCGAATTCTTGCACAACTGAATTTATTACGGTTTCCTTGGGAGTGATATAGAATTGCTCCCAATGATGGTATATAACTAAATTTCAAATTTCGTTGCTTAAAGCCATTGAAGGTTCGAACCCTCGCTCTTGAATGAAAGGCTTACTGTATAACTCGAGAAAATATTTTTCAGTATTTAGGTTCTCAAATTTCTTGGACTGTATTTTTATTACTCTTCCTAGGAGGCATTTTCTATTATTCAACTTTGAAGTAACCAAATAAATAAATAAAATTAATGGAATAGTAAAACAAGTAAATGACCAAGTAACCTTGACCTCCTTGCAATTGTTTCTACTGCTTTTCTAAGTGCTTGATGAAATCTCACCCAAATATGGCCTTAGGAATAGAAATAGAGTTTTGTGTAGTCAGGGTTTGGAGATGAAAAAAGATTTTGAAGGTTGAGGGGTTGTAGAAGGGTGTGATGTTTAGAATAGGCTAAGAGTTTGACTTAAGGTGTTTAAAAGTTAAAAATAAGGGTTTTTAGGTTTAAAAACTGGGTGAAGTCAAAGTTATGCATCTAGGTTGCACGAACGAATCGTGTCAACCTTACAAAAAAAATTGCAGAGATGTCGGAACACAGGGGTCCTGTGTCGCGACATCCCTATCAACTTGTTGATGTCACGACATCGAGGGTCAATGTCATAACACACCCTGCAGTTTTGAAATTCTGGGAAACTATCCTCCATGTCGCACCACAAAAGAGTGGTGTCGCAAAGTTGATATGATTGTTGTGATTCCTTACTACTGGACATAGTGTTGTAACACGAGGTGACCGTGTTGCGACATCGACTCTGTTTTTCCCAATTTTCTAATCTTCAGAGAGCTTCAAGTGCCTGTTAGTCGTGTTTCTGATCTTCCTGTACCATTTCAGTTAATTGGTCAGCGAAATATACATCTTTTTATAGTTAGTTAAAGTTACATAAAAATGTCAGGTTTGTTATCGGACTCATCCATTTGCTCGGTTAGTACACCCTTGGGTGCTTCCTACAGTTTGTTTCTGTTTGTATTAATCCAACACCCATTGTGCCATTCTATTCTTCTTCATTTATCCCACTCTCAAAGTTTACCCTTTCGACCTATACTAACTATCGGCAATTCCTTCCATAGATCGTAATTATTAACCACTTGTAGAATTAAGGAACAACACAACCATCCTAACTTTTGTTTATCATCCTTTTTTTTCCAAAAGGTATGGGTGTCACTATTCGTATTTATTATGCATAAAGTGCTATTCCGTACCCCATAACTTGGATCCCAGTTCCAGAGGCCTTCGAGTTTTTCTACATGTCGTATTACTATTCTATTAGGTGTTTCTCACAGTAATCGAGTACTTCGTGATTTCTTCAACCCTATCTATGTGCTTACCAGTGAGATCATTTAGATGATGCCTTTCATGTGATCATAAGTCCTGTTAATATATATATATTATCTTTGTCAACATCCAGAAGATCTTTAGGTCATTAAAATTTTTGGGCATCTGATTAAAGATTACTGTCTTAGAAAAAAAAACATTCAAGTTAAGTATTTCCCCTGAAAGTGCATGTTTAACCTCATTCTTTCTTGTAGGGTTCCTAGTTTTTGGGCGTTCTTCCACTAGATTGGCAGTGAATATCTTTAGATCCGAGCATTGAGGTGGATCTAAAATGTCCTGATCATGCACATTGTTCCACTCGAAGGAACCTAATGTTATTGGGGAGATGAATTCAACACCTAATTGCTTCTTTTGTCCACTCACCATTTCCTTAACTAGTTCTATAGCTTCTCGTAATGTCACTCCTTCCAATCCATCCTGGTGTCTTCTATATGCAAGATCAGATGGCTGTTTGAGAATTCCCTTTCCTTACAGGCATCTATGGTTAAGCTTTCTTCCTTGTTTAGTCCCTGACTTTGCTCATCTTAATGTCTTACAAGATTTGTGTTGATGCTAGTGGTATCTAGGAAAGGGGTTAAAGTTTCTCCTCAGAGTTGACTTAATTCAAGCACCAATAATCGCTAGTACTCTTGGATCTCCCATTTTTCATAGATGTCATCATCATAATCTAAATTCTCATCCAACCACATATAATCAACGTTGTCCATTATTTATGATAGATCGACTTCAGTGTTTACTGTTATCGATACTTTAGACAAGGGTAGGTACTAAAATTCTTTGAAGAATAGAAAAGTGTTAGTAATGTTAACTAAATCATAGTTATAATCCAAATGTTTCCTAATTATTCTATAAATATGCAAAAATTAAAACCAATATAGTGACGTTGCCTCCTCAGCAATGACGCCAACAACTTGATTGCCTTCAGAAGTACCAACATTTAGAGTAGAAATCCTACACAAAAGATGTGAACAAGCGGTATCCACAAGTATATGGGTCAGGTTAAAATATAGTTACAACGGAGTAGGTAAGTGCTCTGAGGATTGTACCCAAGGTTCTAATACTTTAATTAAATTATAGTACGAAAGATAAAAAGAAAGGTTTTAATAAACTATACTAAGAACATAAAAGAAGATTAAATAAGTAAAAAACAAGAAATCAAATAAGGAAATATGTATCAAATCTGGGCATGGGTGATTAGGTTGCTTCAGTAATCATAATCAACTGTCATCTCGGGCTTTCTTGTTTAATCAACTAGTCAATACCCCAACAGGATCTTCTGATATGTCCACTGAAATATTGAGTCAACAAGAACTACTTATCTTCCGACCTCACAGCCCAGACCGGTTCAGGGTTAATGTGTTCACTGATAAGCCATACCAAATTTAGGTTAATTTCTACCTTGATTACTTCTTAGGGTTTTCTGGCCTAGGGTTTCAATTCTTCCTTTCCTAAAAAACTGATCCGTTAAGAAATTCCTACAAAACAGTTAATTATTCATACCTCCACTCGCTAATCCTCTATAGAAGGATTAGTTCCTCATGGATCTAATAAACAATATAAACTTGAATGAAAAAATGAACATGAAGAACAATTTCAATAATAAAGTTTAGAAGAAACCTGATTGTATTGAATTTAAGTACAGAATCCTCACAAAATTTGAAATTAATTCCAGAATATGATTTCTTCCCAACAGTAAATAACAAGAATGAAAATCTAAAGTTCTAGATTTAAAGAGAAAAGTATACAAAGTGAAAAAGTGTCCATAACATGTGTTGGCTGAGCCTATTTATAGGCTTAGAATGGCCATCATCCATAATCCTAGGTCAACTGAGGTTCCCAAGCTTAAACTTAGATTGTACAGACCAAAATGCCCCTAGCTCGTATTAATTTCCCGTACAGAAGGGATGTCGCAACACATCAAGTCTAGTGTCGTGACATCGAAGGTAGTATGCTCAGCTTCATGGTTTCTTCAGGGATATGTCACAACATCCTCAGGCTGTGTCACGACCTTAAAGGTAGTCTTAGACTTTTCTTATTCTACTTCCTACGTTGCCACATCGCATGCTCCGTGTTGCAACCTAGCGTCTAGTATTGATTTAATACTCCTTCTAATGGTCCCCTACACATTCACAAAGTATATTATCTTCCCCGTAGGCATCATTCGACCCCTAAGGTCAATAAAATACTCAATTTACAAATTTATTAAGCTTAACTAAACTTATTGAAATGGAATTAAAATGCTACTAAAATGATTATGTTCAAGCTCTTAAAGTGCAAAAACTAGTTTAATCTGCTACACCGAATTACGACATATTAGTCTGCCAGATGTTGGGAGAACACCAAAAGAAATAGAATTTGTTGAAACCTTTGAAACACCAATAGAAGGGGGGGTTGATGAATTTGGAAAATTTAAAGAAAGAGCAATTGATGAAGTAGATGAGTTTGAAGTAGCATGTATTATGGTGGATATACTAGAGGTAGAACCTACGCAAAAAAATCATATCAAGTTGTTAATTATAAATAAAACAATGGGTAGACCAATAAAGAGAATAATACATAATAATAGACTTATTACCAAAATAACTTGAGGAAACATAGTTATTGAGTAATTTTGCGAACTTGAAGATAAGCCAGCCAAAGGAGCAAACTCAATGCAAAAGCTTGATCGAAAGGAAAGAATAGCATGTGTAAGTTGGGTAGAGCTACTTGAAAGTAAGGTAGAAGAAGCCTCATTTTTTGTGGTTGAACTCTTAGAGCTAGCTTTCTTATGAGCAACAATCTTTCCTTTTGTTTCCTTTTGTTCCTAATCCTTAGGAGGAATAGGAGGTTTCTAGTTTATTAGTTCACTTCTCATGACACTTAGACTTTTCGTAATTGATTCTTTAATGCTTGAATCTAAAGTGGCTAAGATCAGTGAATTGGAAACAATCAAAGCAGGAGCGATTTAAGTAGAGCTTGTTGAAGCAGGAAGAGGAACATGTGCTTGAGTTGTAAGAGAGGTTGAAGTAGGTACAGTGGACACAATAGGAACAATAGGGATTTCATGGTTAATGAAAATACCCTCATTATCTCCTGTAAGTGAACTTCAATCTCTGTGGAAGTCCTCTGTATAACAAAAAAACAATCACTAATAAATTCTAGCAAACAAATAAGTAATAAAAGCAACACACACTAGAACTACTAATAGAGAACTAATTAAAACTGTAATACCCCATACCTGACCTAATCGCTAGGACTAAGCTATAGGATGCCATATTCTTTTCCAAAGTAACTAAGAATAAATAAAGTCAATTTATACCGTTATACATTTAAATATAAGTAAAATATGTGTATTATATGATACATAATTAAATTTCAGGTCTTACACAAGCTTACAAAAGCTTTATTGCTAACCTAAGGTTGAATTAGGACCAAATTGTAATGATTTCAAAGTATTGAGTTGACATCATGACTTTGGGGGCTCCTCATTGCAGCACAACTCTACATCATCACGATGTAACTCTCTAATTGATCTCGTTGTGACTGTAATAGCTCGTTTTAGGGTCAAATTGGAACAATGGTTTCGGGACCACAAATTTGAAGTAAAATATTTATTTTTATTATTTCTTAAAGGTTTAAAATATGATTGAATGATTGTGTGAAAATTTCGTTAAGAAATTTTATCGATAGAGTGTTCAATTTGACTAATAGGACTAAATTGCAATAGGTGAAAAATGTGTGTTCTAGAAGCTAAAGGTGTCAAATTGCTATGAAATTTTAAATTGGAGGTCCTTAAATGGTAAGTAGACCATTATACTCTAAGTTGGATAAAAATGGACATGGTTAGATAAAATTTCAAAGTTTTAAGTGAAGGGCATTTTAGTCATTTAATTAATAAAGACAAAATAAATCAAATAAAAGATGTTCATCTTCTCAAATTAGTCCCCCCATAGCCAAAAATTTTAAGGAGTCCATAGCTAGGGTTTTGGCCACTTTCAAGCTCGATTTTGTGCTTGCCTTGTTTTTAATGATTTTTTATGTTTTTGAAGTTGTTTTAACCTAATCTAGCTATTTCAATGACTAATTTGAAAAAAAAAAGATGAAGTCTAAAATTTTACCCATGTTAAATATTTGTGTATTTTGATGTTTGATGTTATAAATGCATGTTTGGTGTTAGATAAACAACATTTACCAAGTGATTTTTGATGAAAATGTCAAATAGGGACCTATTTGTAAAAGTTGTAAAATGTGAGTAAAAATGTGAATAAATGAAAAATGTGGGCTATTATGAACAAGGAATAGGTTCGGCTAGTCTTGGGTGTGATCAAATTGAATGAAAATCATTTTACAAGCCTAAGGACTAAAATGTAAAAAGTGGGCAAAAATGTAATTTTTGCCATAAGGTGTTTCTGGGATTAAATTGAATAATGTGATGATTGAAGAAGTTAAATTTGATATTATAGATCAAGAAAGAAGAGGTTCTGACCTAGATCGGGGAAAGAACAAAGTCGTGGACTAAATCGAACTATTAGCCATTTTGTACCAAGGTAAGTTCGTATGTTAAAAATAAGCTTTAGAATAATTGTACTTAAATGCTTTAAATTCTACATGAAATGTATGTTTGATTATGTGAATGAGTATAATTCTACGAACGAGTTCAACGACAATTCAGCAAGTGAGAAGTCCTGTTGAACCTTAGGAATAGATTAAGATATGAGTGACATGTCACTAGGGTCATTATGTGTTAGGTGATTATGTGATCTGGGTGCTAGTCTTGTATGTCCTACCAGTGGCTGAGTATACCGGCATACGTTGCAGATACTTAACAGCATGTGTGAGCAGCACCGCGTAGCTACGTCTTGACTGCAGCTTGTGTAAGCAGGCCCGTTGATATCTCGTGAGCAAGCAATTATATGATATGAGACTGAGATAGCTTTGGCTACATATGTGGCACTTAGTGTGAAAATTTCTCGAGTATCCGACATTGTTATTCTGAGTGGTTTACAGGTATGTCAAAGATGAAAATATGTGTAAGTTCATTCCGAAATGGTTCAGGTATGTAAGTAAAGCTCATCCTTATTAAATGCTAGAAATGATGAAAATGAGGTAAGTTTTGTGATGAAATGAATTGTGATCATGAGACTATGGTAAATTTACATTTAATTATGTTATAACGTTTAAATGTTATATGCATGGTAAGGTTTCTTATTTCTTGCATACGAGCTTACTAAGCTATATAGCTTACTCCGTTTATTTTTCCATGTTTTTGTAGTGTCGTCAAGCTAGCTCAGAATCGGAGATCGACGGAGATTCGAATCACACTATCAAACTCTCATTTTTTGGTATTGATGATCTTAGTGTTTTGAAATTATGGCATGTATAGGGACTTGGTCATTTTGTTATATGTGTCATTATGATTTTAGCCAATGTATTGGCTTGTAATTTTTCAAAGGCTTGATTTGATATTTGGCCATGTAAATTTGGCTTATTTTGGCTAACATGATTGTAAGCCCAAGTATATTCATATATGTGCTAATGTCTTTGGTGATATAGTCATGGTATGCGTGGTGAATAATGGAATGTGATTCATAGCATGAAAGTGAAATGTTTGGAAATGTGATCTATTGATGAGATGATGAATTTGTGTACAATTAGGTATCTTGAAAGTAGTTAATTGAGGTGCGATGAATGTGAAATTGGAATGATTGAGTTAGGGCTTAATAAATGTTGTGAGTATGATAGATGTTGCTATTGTATTGGCATGTGTTGGCCATAATTGTGGGTGTTTTGGTTGCCTAAGTATATTATGATTTGTGCTACTGGATTGGTGTATGTGTATGTATGAATAAGGGTGGCAAATGGCTTGGTAAATAGTCTTTATTTTGTCCACACGGGTAGACAAACGGGCATGTGTCTGCGCCGTGTGTGACACACGGTCTGCCCCATGGGCATGTGTCTTGGTCGTGTGTCCCCTACACCTTAATTTTTAGAAATAAATGCTCAGAATTGAGCACACAGGCAGAGACACAGGCATGTGCCTCAGCCGTGTGGATGACAAGGCCTCAAACACGGGCTTGTGAAGTCTACACTTATTTTGTGAAAATTTAATTATTCACACGACCTAGCACATGGGCGTGTGACTTGGCTGTGTGACAACAATTTTTTCATGTATTGCAAAATAGAGAGTTACACGGGTTAGGGACACGGGCGAGTGTGACCAAACGACCTACCCACACGGGCGTGTGACCCCTATTTAGTGGAAAAATTTTCTAAGTTTTGTAAAAATCTCTAAAGTTCTCAGTTTAGTCCCGGATCACTCCCAAAGAATGTTTAGGGCCTCGTAGGCTTGTATTAGGGACTTTATGATTAATTGCAAATGGTTATAATTTGGATGCAAATTTATGGCTCAGAATTGTATGATTTTTTGTGTGGTAAGTCCGACAACGCCTCGAACCCTGTTCCGGCGTTGAATACGGGTAAGGGGTGTTACAGCGACATTGAGAGTACGTTGTCACGACATGACTCACTGTTTTCAAAAAGGTCCAATTTGATACTTATTCTATATAATCCAAATACACCACCTAATCTTTCTTTCATTCAAATAAGCAAAATATTATAACTCAATAAGCATTCACAAGCACTAACACAACTTACACATACACATTATATCAAAACATCATTCCAATGTGTTTACCAAACACATTTACCACATGTCAACTACTAGCTTTAAAGTATTAACTCATGCATTTCAAGGATACCAAAATAATCTATACAACTATTTCATTTTTCCATTACCCAAAATTACCAATTCTATTCAAAAAGTTCACAAAATAGCATATTATACGAAAAATCGACTCAACCTAGGTACATGCCATATATTTAACAAAACGGGACTATATAAACTTTGCTTAGTCGAGGATCACTTTCTAGATGTTGGAACTACTTCTCGTATTCTCAAGGATCACCTATACCTACATACGGAGAAAATAAACCATATGTTGAGTGATAAAGCTTAATGGTATTTACATGATTCAAGACAATATAATATAAGTTAAATCAATGTTTACATTAAATTTCAAACTCAATTTACACCAATTCATATACAAATTTCATGTCAAAAGTTTCCATTACCATATTTCTCATACTTATCATGTTATTTCTCATTCAATCCACCTATTACATAGTCATTTCATATCAATAATTGCAAACATATACTTATGTACATACATTTAACAATTATAAGCACAATTACTTAATTTCATTTCATCTTTTCCAATCATTTCTGAGTTTATTAACTTGTTCATAACCAATCAGCCCTCGAGGCTCATTTTAACTCATTTCATATACAAATTAGCCAATTCATGTTTTATAACCCTATTAACCAAACACAGACTTAGAACAGATACACAAATCTATTAACCCAGGTTGTCTAGCAACGACGACGATGAACATGTATATACTACCACCCCAGGTTGCTTGATAACGATGGTTTTCACAATCTAATTATTCTGTCACCCCAGGTTGCTCGGAAAAGATGACTCTATATGACAATCTACCACCCTGGATTGCCCAACAATGATGATTTTTAATTAATATCTTGACCCTATGCATACCAACTATTTCTAGTTTAGTTTAAACAAGTAATAGGTTAACCAAATTTCTGATTTCTTTATATAGATCAACTCACTTTCAACCATTCTTGATTTATCATCAATTCATCATATCCTATAGCATATTCCAGCACAAATTCACACCAATTGTCATATATAAATTAATTAATAAAATTTTTATTCAATTCAATTTAGTCCTTATCTTGGTATTCAATCTCAATCATTACAATTCAATTCAAATAACCATTGAAAACCCACCTCAACACCATATAGTGCAAAATTTCATGAATATGCAATAACTAAATTTATCCTGAATCATAAAAATACAATTTGAAAGCTCGCATCACTCATCGTCGATTCTCGCTTTTCCTTTCCCTCTCGACAACCTAATGACATCTTTAGCTATGAATAATAATTCAACAATAACACAATATCAAGTTCCATCCGAATTGCATTCAAATACAAAGCAACACATATTTTGCAATTTATTCAATTTAGTCCCTAAACCTCTAACAAGCATAACTTTCAATCTAAAACTTCAAATTAAAATTTGATTTCATATATATTCATTAAGGGCCTCTTAATTTCTATTCCTACCAAAATTTCATAACAATTTTTCATTTTTTTCAATTTGGTCCTTAATAAACGTATCTAACAATTAAGGTTTACAATTTAATCCTTTTCATAAACTAAGCTTAATTTCTATCAATTTCACACCTAATTCTTCAAGAAATAAATAATGAAAACTCACAAAACTTTAAAAGTTTCACAAATTAGTACATGGGCTAGCTAAATCAAGCTCCCATGATTCAATTTTCATAAAAAGAAAAGAAAAATGGTTAGAGACTTACTTGAAATTGGATGGACAAATGTCTTAAGAGTTTTCGAAAGTTTCTTGCTCCTCTTGGGCATGGAGGTCAGTTTTAGACTGAAAAAGATTTCCATTCTCCATTTAATTTAACATTTATACTAAGTTTAATCCGATAATCCGTTTTCATTTACTTAATTAGATATTTTTTAGTTAATTAATGTTTAATTACTTAAGTTAATTGACATAAATCATTACCGTCCACTAAAACATAATTCAAAATTATTTATTAACCATTTTGGCCCTTTGGATAATTGCTATCGAAGTCGCCAAGTCATTTCCTAATTAAAAATCTATTGAATTAGACTTTTACAATTTAGTCCTTGGGCCTGAATTAACCACAATTTGGGCTAAATTACTTAACCAAATTTCAATTCATCTATCCAATAACTCCATAAATATCCTTATTTAATATTTATAAAATCGGTTTACAAAAATGAGGTCTCAAAAATGTATTTTTTGACACCACTCGAAATGGGGTTGTGACAAAAATTTTCATGGAGAACTTCATCAAAAATCTCGCAACCCGATAAAACATTCAAGGGATGAATATTGGCTTCAAATTCCTTTCTATGGTTATTCATCTCTAATGAGAATGATTCACTGGCTTAAAAAATACAAAAAACATGCAAAAATAAACGCAACAAATTAGAAAGTTCGAAGTAATACCTCCAATAATATATTGTGTATCACAGCCTGCACGATACTCAATATTCATCACATCTCCAATTAAGGGGCCTTCTTCAATAGAAGGAAGCAAATGTGAATATGAATCTCTTCTTCTTTTCGTGCGAAGCTCCAAATTGGGTCATTCACTCTCTTTAGATAATTTTTTAGTAACACCTATAATTTTCATGAAGCTTCAATCACCTGCAAAACTTTATTTCCTTTTAAAACTCTTGGAATCCTCATAGCAGTGCCACTACTTTTTCCTTTCTGGCCTTGATAATCCCATCTACATTTGGGACAAAAGGCATACTTAGATAACCAATTTTTGGGTTCGCATAATCCCAATGATCTTTCATAATTCAATGTAGCAGATTAAACTAGTTTCCATATTTGAAGATCTTGAATACAAGCATTTTTATTATGTTTTAATCAAGTTTTCTTAGTTTCGTTTACATTCAATAAAAAGTGTAATTTGAGTCCTTTTTTTGCTTTAGGGGTCGAATGCTAACATACTTTGTGAGTATGTAGGAAATCATTCAAAGCTGTACCAACTAAATACTAGTCGTTGTGTTACAGCACAGGGACTTTGATGTCGTAACATAGGGATCAGAGAGCAAGAACTCCAAGACTGCCTTTAGTAACGTGACACCACTAAAGGATATCACGACATAACCCTAAAGCTACCTTAGGTACGAGCATACTACCTTGGATGTCGTGACACAGGCACTAGGGTGTCGAAACACCGGTCTTGTATGAAAAATACTTACGAGCCAGAGGCATTTTAGTTTGTACAAATATTAAAAATGAAAGCATCAACAGACCAAGGGTTGAGGACGAGGACAACCATAACTCTATAAATAGGCTCATTTAACACTTGTTATAGAGAGCTTTTCATATTGTATAATTTTCTTTATAGTTTTAGTTTTTAGTTTTTCCCTTTTTCTGAGGCTTTAAGTTATTTTCAGTTGTGCATTTGTAGGAAGATCTAATTTGTGGAACTTAATTAACTCTTTATGAATTTCATGCTTCAATTAAATACAATTTAGGCTTCTCTTAAACCTTCATATCTTGATTTACTATTCATTTTCATCTTTTATATCAAGTTTATTATGTTTTTGAGATCCATGAGGAACTAATCCTCTTGTGGTGGATTAGTCAATGGAGGTATGATTAATTGATGGTTGTGTAGGGTTTTCTTAGTGGATCAACTGTTAAGGAAAAGAAGAATTTAAAACCTAGGCTTGACGACCTTAGGAAGTCATTTAGTTGGGAATTAACCCAAAATTGGTATGGTCCATTCGTGAACACTGTAACAATCCATTTTTAGAGAAACCGAAACAATGGTTTCGGGACCACAAATTCGAGTCAAAAAGAAATTTTATTCTAATATTATTGTATGGTCCATATTATTATAGAAATGTTATACAAAAATTCTAATAAGAAAATTTTATCGATTATGTGCTTAATTATGGAAAGGACCAAATTGCATAGAATGCAAAAGTTGAATTCTAGTAGCTATAAGTATCAAATAGATATGGAATTCAAAACTTAAGGTTCTTATATGGTAATTAAACCATTAAAGAAAATTTAGTAGATAGGATGATTCATCCATGGAAATTTAGAAAAAGGCTAAGGACTAAATTGGAAATCAAAATAATTAAAAAGATGATAATAGAAAATATCATCTTATTTTCATCATCTTCCCCAAAAATTGCATGGAAACCCTAAGAGAGAGAAAGGAAACTAATCAAGCTTAATTAGGTATGCTTCATTGTCCCATTTTTAGTTATTTTTATATTTTTAAAATCGGGATAGTTTAATCTATTTATTTTGGGGATTAATTTGAAAAGTTATCAAATGAACAAAGTTTTTCCATCGATGAATATGTTGAAATTTTGAAATTTATGGTAGAAAATGAAAGGTTGTTGATAGATAAACAACTTTTACAAAGAGAACTTTGATGAAATTATGATTTACGGACTAAATTGCAAAGATGTAAAAGTTTTGGAAAAATTATAAACTTTTTGAAATACATGTGTTGTAAATGTTATATGAAAGTTTCAGTTAGGCTTGGAATAATGATTAAATTACATGAATTTCATTTTCCGAGCCTAGGGATGAAATTAGAATTTATGAAAAGTTTAGGGGAAAGATGGTAATTTTTCCTAGACTATAAATTGGATCTAATTGAATATGAAATATGGTAAATTGATGATTAAATTCATTTATATAGATCTGGACAACTCAAATTCGAAGCTAGATCAAGGAAAAGAAAAAGTTTCGGATTAATAGATTTTCATACACAAACAAGTGTCGAGGTAAGTTTGTGTAACCGAATTGTGTTTATTTATATGCTTGAATTGAATATGAAATGTGATTGTATGAATTATATAAATGTTAAAAATAAATGAAATAATCATATGTTCAATCATATCCAAAAAATATTAAGTTCCATTTGAATAATAAAATTTGATGGATATATGTGATTTCGCATATTACATGTGGTCCTGCATATGTTGACAGAATATAGCTCAGATGAGCAATCCTATTATAGCCTTCTCGAGCATCTTGTTATATAGTTCCTGCGAGCATCTTAATCGATAGTGACTTTGCATGTGTTGCACACTACCGTAGATCTTTGTGAGCGTCCTGTTACATGATTAGATCGATTATGATCCAGCATATATTGCAGACACAAGCACAACTCTCCATGAGAGTCCTGATATAGGCTCTTATGGGCTTCCTAACATGGTTCGCTTGAACTCCTTGTTACCTTATACGGTGCTCCCTAATATTCACTCTTCAGAGTTATCTGTTAAACTCTATGAGCTCCCTAAGTAAAACTCTTATTAGTTTCCTGTTTAACCCGAATAAGTGTCATGTTACATGGCTCATCTAAGCATCCTAATATGTGGCTCGAGAGTGTGCTCTCTAATTATGTGCCGTAATGGGTACCCTTAATTATGAGTTGACGGCTTATTGTTTTATACACCTTGTGTGTACTACCTGAGCTGAGTATCCATCGAAATTTCAATAATTCAAAGGATAAATCCCTGAAATGAGAAATTATGAGATTAAATGAATTATATCTTAAATGTTCCTAAAATACCTGAAAGTGTAACATGATGAGCTCATCCATGTTTAATTGATGCATAAATGAAATATGTGACTAACATGCTTACTTGAGTGTATGTGATTAGGCAAATTGCCAATTTTTTGGGAAGCATGTTATTATATACTTATTTTATTAAATATGATTGGTAAGTTTAATTCCTATTATACGAACTTACTAAGCATTAAATGCTTACTAGGTTTTATTTTCTCTGTTTTATAGTGTTCGGAAGCTTGTTAAGGTTGGAGAACGGTCAAAGAATCATCACACTATCCTCCAGCTTGTTTTGGTATAAAAAGTAATCTTATTTTGATATAACGATATGTATAGGTTAACTTGGCCTATGTTGGTATGTAAATAGTTGTTTGTAACTTAGCCATTGGAATGGCTAAAAATGGATTGTTTTGGTATGTTATTATAAGGTTATATATCATTTTTAGCTTATATGTATGAAGTTTGGTTAAATTGAATTAGGGAAAAATATAAATCATTTCAAGAAGGTAAGTTTGATGTTATGAATATATGATACTATTTCATACATGTTAATGATGTTTGCTTGATTTATATGTCTTGAATTGGTTGGAAAATGTATGCAAATGTTATCATAGGTTGAAGGTTAAATTTGGGTGAGAAATAAGGCTAAGAAATGACCTTATTTTGTTCACACGGTAGACACATGGGCGTGTGTCTTAACCGTGTGTGACACATGGCTTGGCACATGGGCATGTGGCTTGGCCATGTGTCCCCTGCATCTTAAAATTGAGAAACAAAATGCTCAGAATTGGGCACACGGGTAGAGATACGGGTGTGTGTCTCAATCGTGTGTTCTACACAGCCTAGAACACAAGTGTGTGTCTTGGCCGTGTGAAACCTACACCTAATTTGTGAAAATTAAATTGACTACACAGCCTAGCACACGGGCGTGTGACAAGCCATGTGGCACAAGTCAGAGAGTTACACGTGTAAAGACATGAGCTGGGACACGGTCATGTGCCTCGCACGGCCTGAGACATGGGCATGTCATTTGGCCGTATGAGCCACACAGCCTACTCACACAGGCGTGTGACCCCTATATTAAAGAAATTTTTGTTAAATTTTGCAAAAAAATTCTCTGAGATCCCGTTTTAGTCCCGACTTTATTCTAATGTTTAAATTAGGCCTCGAGGGTCCATTCAAGGGACAATATGATTAGTTTCAGATATGAATAGTAAATGATATTAATTACATGAAATTATTCTGTAAACTCTGGTAATGCTCAGTAACCCTATTTCGACGATAGATATGGGTTAAGGGTATTACATTTATTAGTATCAGAGCTACAATTTAGCTGAATCTCGGACTAACGTAGCAAGTATGAGTTTAGCTATACATGCCATTATATGATTTCTGATAGTATGATATCTCCTAACCATTATTAATTGTGTTTTTCATACAGTAATGTCATCTAACCAAGCTAGAGCTGAATCTAAGGAAGCTGAGAGCACTGCTCAAGCTTCCGTTCAATAAGTTGCATCTAGTAATAGTAGAAGGCCCATATCTGAGGACCGAGGTGAGGAGGAAAAAGAAGCCTTCTTTCAAATGATGAACGAGTGGTTCACTGAATATTTGAGAACAAATTCTGATGTACAACAACCCCATCTACTCCTTAACCGGTTCTAGAGATGCCACAATGTGTTGAACCTGTTAGAATCAGTAAACCTCCGGTAGATAAAATTCGTAAGTATGGGGTAGAGGAATTTAGGGCTACTGCCGATGATGGCCCAGAGAGGGTTGAGTTTTGGTTGGAAAATACCATCAGGGTTTTAGACGAATTATCATGTACACCTACTGAGTGTTTGAAATGTGCAGTTTTTTTATTAAAAGACACAGCCTACCATTGGTGGAATACCCTGATTTTAGTTGTACTGAGAGAAAATGTTACATAGGAATTCTTCCAAACTAAATTTAGAAAGAAGTACATTAGTCAAAGATTTTTTTATTAGAAAAAGAAAGAATTTTTAGAGCTCAAACAGGGAAACATGACTGTTTTAGAGCTCAAACAGGGAAACATAACTGTATCTGAATATGAGCGTGAATTTGTTCGGTTTCCAACTGAAGCTGATATGTGTAAACGATTTGAAGAGGGATTAAATGAAGATATCAAACTGTTGATTAGAATTCTTGAATTAAAGGAATTTGTGGTTTTGGCTGATTGACCATAAAGCTGAGGAATTAAGTAAAGAAAAGAAACAAGTAGAAAGAGAAGCCCAGATTTCTAGTAAAAGATTTATGGGCAAGTCACAATCATCTGTTTCAAAGAAATCAAAGAAGTACCATGATCGTTTTACCACATCTGTAAGATTTTCTGGAAAAGAGTGGGGCTTTCAACGCTCTAACCCGAAATCTTTGTCTCCATCTGTAACAAGTGTGGGAAGTATCGGTAACCCCAAACTAAGGTGTAAACACTGTAATAAATTTCATTTTGGAAAGTGTGGTTTGAGAAGTGGAGCCTGTTACCGATGTGGTACTCTTGATCATTTCCTTAAAGATTGCTTAGAAAGGATTGAAAAAGATACTGATCAAACTTCAAAGCCAAGTAATCCCACCTCGAGAGACAGACCACCCCGCCACCCTGGCAATGTCAGTGGTAGCTGAGGTACTACAAAAGTCTCAATAGTTAAATTTGAAGCACGAATACCAGCAAGAACATATGCTATTCGTGTTAGAAAGGATGGTTCTGCACCATACGTCATTACTGGTACATTTTCTTTACTTGATACTGATATTACTATTTTGATTGATCCCAGTTCAACACATTAATACATATGCACAAATTTAGTGTCTGTTAAAAATTTATTTGTTGAATTCACTAAATTTGTGGTTAAAGTTTCAAATCTCCTGGGCAAGTATGTTATGGTGGATAAAATTTGTAAAAACTATCCGTTGAAGGTAAAGGGTTATTGTTTCTCGGCTGATTTGATGTTATTGCCATTTGATGAATTTGACGTGATTTTGGGAATGGATTGGCTAACCCATCATGATGTAGTGGTGAATTGTAAACAGAAATATATTATATTAAAATGTCAGAATAGTGAGTTACTTCATGTTGAATCTGATAAATTGGATGGGTTACCTAATGTGATTTCAGTAATACCAACACAAAAATATATCAAAAAGTGATATGTTGCTTATCTTACATATGTGCTGGATACTAAAGTATCTGAATGGAAGATTCAGTTAGTGCCAGTTTTTTGTGAATTTCCTGATGTATTTTCGGAAGAATTACTTAGTTTACCACTAGTTAGAGAAGTGGAGTTCTCTATAGACCTTGTTCCGAGGACAACACTGATATCCATAGCACCCTACAAAATGGCTTCTACCAAATTGAAAGAATTGAAAGCACAGTTGCAAGAATTGATTGAAAGAGGCTTTGCTCGACCCAATTTTTTACATTGGGGTGCATCTGTTTTGTTTGTAAAGAAGAAAGATGGATCATTGAGATTGTGTATTAATTATAAACAGCTTAACAAAGTTACAATTAAGAACAAATATCCACTGCCTCGAATTGATGATCTATTTGACTAGTTGAAAGGTGCCACTGTATTTTCAAAGATTGATCTTCGCTCTGGTTACTATCAGCTATGGGTAAAAGATTCAGATGTTCCAAAGACAACTTTCAGAACGAGGTATGGGCACTATGAGTTTCTTGTGATGCCATTTGGATTGATGAATGCACCTACAGTATTCATGGATTTGATGAACAAAATTTTCAGACCGTATCTAGACAGGTTTGTGGTGGTAAATATTGATGATGTTTTGGTATATTCCTGAGATGAAAATGAGCATGCCGATAATTTGAGAACTGTGTTGTAAACTCTGCGAGAGAGAAAATTGTATGCCAAATTTAGTAAATGTTCATTTTGGCTACGGGAAATAAGTTTTCTCAAACATATAGTATCTGCAAAAGGTATTCGAGTGGATCCAAATAAAATTTTAGCCATTGTTAATTGGAAGCCACCGAAAAACATGTCTGAAGTCAGAAGTTTTCTGGGACTAGCAGGGTATTATCGGAGATTTGTTAAAGGATTTTCAATGATAGTTTCTCCGATGACTCACTTGTTACAGAAAGATGTGAAATTCGAATGGTCTGATAAATGTCAACAGAGCTTTGACGGATAAAAATCTTTGTTAACTGAAGTACACGTTTTAGTTCAACCTGAATCGGGTAATGAATTTATAATTTACAATGATGCATTATTAAATGGTTTAGGATGTGTATTTATGAAAGAAGGTAAAGTAATAGTCTATGCTTCAAGACAACTAAAACCACATGAGAAGAATTACCCGATACATGATCTTAAATTGGCAGCCATTGTGTTTGCACTAAAAATTTGACGGCATTACCTGTTTGGTGAAAATTGTCACATTTTCACCGACCATAAAAGTTTGAAGTATTTGATGTCGCAAAAAGACTTGAGCTTAAGACAGCGCAGGTGGCTTGAATTGTTAAAAGATTATGATCTTGTTATTGATTATCATCCAGGAAAAGCTAATGTGGTTGCTGATGCCCTAAGCAGAAAGTCTTTATTTGCCTTGCGAGCAATGAATACTTAGTTGTCATTGTCAGATGATGGTTCAATTATAGTTAAGTTAAAAGCTAAACCGACATTCTGCAATAGATATGTGAAGCTCAGAAAGATGATAGTAAGTTACAAGCAAAATGGATACAGTGTGAATTGACTTCTGATTCAGAATTCCAGATTGGGTCTAATGATTGTCTGTTATTCAGAGATAGAATATGTGTACCAAGGAATTTAGAACTGGTACAGAATATTTTACATGAAGCTCATAATGGTAATATGTCTATTCATCCTAACAGTAATAAAATGTATGATGATTTGAAAAATACGTACTAGTGGCCGGGAATGAAATGGGATATTTCTAAATTTGTATCTAAATGTTTGATATGTCAGTAAGTAAAAGCTAAACATTAGGTGCCTTTGGGATTATTGCAGTCAGTCACAATTTCGAAATGGAAATAGGAAAGAATTACCATGGACTTTGTATCGGGATTACCCCTATCTCTGAAGAAGAAAAATGCTATTTGGGTAATTGTCGACTGGTTGACAAAGTATGCACACTTTATTCCAGTACATATGGATTATTCCTTAAAAAGATTGGTTGAATTATATGTTTTTGAGATTGTTAGATTGCATGGAATGCATTTCTCCATTATTTCAAATAGAGATCCTTGGTTTACATCTCGATTTTGGAGCAAGCTGCAAGAAGCATTGGGTACAAAGTTACATTTTAGTACTGCATTCCATCTTCAAACTGATAGAAAATCCGAACATGTTATACATATTTTAGAAGATATGTTTCAGTGTTGTGTGATTGTATTTGAAAGTAACTGGGAAAAGTATCTGCCTTTAATTGAATTTGCTTATAATAACAGCTATCAGTCCAGCATTAAAATGGCACCGTATGAGGCTTTATATGGTCGAAAATGTAGAATTCCATTGTATTGGACAGAGCTCAGTGAGAAAAATATACATGGAGTTGACTTAATTCATGAAACTGAAGAAAATGTGAAAGTAATTCAAGACAGTTTGAAAGCAGCCTCTGATAATCAAAAGTCTTATGCTGATCTTAAATGAAAAGAGAGGGAATTTAGAATGCAAAAGTTGAATTCTAGTAGCTATAAGTATCAAATAGATATGGAATTCAAAACTTGAGGTCCTTATATGGTAATTAGCCATTAAAGAAAAGTTAGTAGATAGGATGATTCATCCATGGAAATTTAGAAAAAGGCTAAAGACTAAATTGGAAATCAAAATAATTAAAAAGATGATAATAGAAAATATCATCTTATTTTTCATCATCTTCCCCAAAAATTGCATGGAAACCCTAGTAGAGAGAAAGGAAACTAATCGAGCTTAATTAGGTATGTTTTCTTGTCTCGTTTTTAGTAATTTTTATATTTTTCATATCGAGATAGTTTAATCTATCTATTTTGGGGATTAATTTGAAAAGTTATCAAAGGAACAAAGTTTTTCCATGGATGAATATGTTGAAATTTTGAAATTCATGGTAGAAAATGAATGGTGGTTGATAGATAAATAATTTTTACACAGAGAATTTTGATGAAATATGATTTAAGGACTAAATTGCAAAGATGTAAAAGTTGTGGAAAAATTCTACATTTTGTGAAATACATGTGCTGTAAATGTTATATGAAAATTTTGGTTAGGCTTGGAATAAGGATTAAATTGCATGAATATCATTTTCTGAACCTAGGGACGAAACTGGAATTCATGAAAAGTTTAGGGGCAAAATGGTAATTTTTCCTAGAGTGTAAATTGAATCTAATTGAATATGAAATGTGATAAATTGATGATTAAATTTATTTATATAGATGTGGACAACTCAAATTCGAAGCTAGATCGAGGAAAAGAAAAAGTTTTAGATTAGTAGATTTTCACACACAAACAAGTGTCGAGGTAAGTTCGTGTAACCGAATTGTGTTTATTTATATGCTTCAATTGAATGTGGTATGTGATGGTATGAATTATATAAATGTTAAAAATAAATGAAATAATCATATGTTCAATCATATCCAGAAAATATTAAGTTTCGTTTGAATAATGAAATTCGATGGATATATGTGATTTCCCATATTACATGTGGTCCTGCATATGTTGCGGACAAAATATAGCTCGGACAAGCAATATTGTTATAGCCCTCTTGAGCATCCTGCTGTATAGTTCCTGCGAGCATCTTGATTGATATTGACTTTGCATGTGTTACACACTACCGCAGCTCTTTGTGAGCATCCTGTTACATCGATTGTGATCCAGCATATATTGCAGATGCAAACGCAACTCTACGAGAGTGTCCTGATATAGGCTCTTATGGGCTTCCTGACATGGCTCACTTGATCTCCCTGTTATCTTATCCGGTGCCCCCTGATATTAACTCTTCAGAGTTATCTATTAAGCTCTATAAGCTCCTTAAGTACAACTCTTATGAGTTTCCTGTTTAGCCCGGATAACTGTCCTATTACATGGCTCATCTGAGCATCTTGATATGTGGATCAATAGTATGCTCTCTAATTATGTGCCTTAATGGGTACCGCTGATTATGAGTTGACAGCTTACTGTTTTGCACACCTTGTCTGTACTACCTTAGCTGAGTATCCATCGAAATTTCAAGGATTCGATGGATAAATCCCTGAAATGATAAATTATGAGATTAAATGAATTATATCTAGAGTGTTCCTGAAATACCTGAAAGTGTAACATGATGAGTTCATCCATGTTTAATTGATGCATAAATGAAATATGTGACTAACATGCTTACTTGAGTGTATGTGCTTAGGCAAATTTCTCATTTGTTGGGAAGCATGTTATTATATACTTATTTTATTGAATGCGGTTGGTAAGTTTAATTCCTGTTATACAAACTTACTAAGCATTAAATGCTTACTAGGTTATATTTTCTATGTTTTATAGCATTTGGAACCTTGTTAAGGTTGGAGAACGGTCAGAGAATCATCACACTATCCTCCATCTTGTTTTGGTATAAAAATTAATTTTATTTTGATATAACAGCATGTATAGGTTAACTTGGCCTATGTTGGCATGTAAATAGTTGTTTGTAATTTAGCCATTGAAATGGCTAAAAATGGATTATTTTGGTATGCTATTATAAGGTTATATATCATGTTTAACTTATATGTATGTGGTTTAGTTAATTGAATTAGGGAAAAATATAAATCATTTCAAGAAGGTAAGTTTGATCTTATGAATATGTGATACTATTTCATACATGTTAATGATGTTTGCTTGATTTATATGACTTGTATTGGTTAGCAAATGTATGCAAATGTTATTGTAGGTTGAAGGTTAAATTTGGGTGAGAAATAATGCTAAGAAATGGCCTTATTTTGTCCACATGGGTAGGCACACGGGCGTGTGCCTTGACTGTGTGTGGCACATGGCTTGGCACATGGGCATGTGGTTTGGCCATGTGTCCCTTGCATCTTAAAATTGAGAAACAGAATGCTTAGAATTGTGCACATGGGTAGAAACACGAACGTATATCTCAGCCGTGTGTTATACGGCCTAGAACACGGGCGTGTGTCTTGGCTATGTGAAACCTGCACCTAATTTGTGAAAATTAAATTGACCACACGGCCTAGCACACGGCCGTGTGGCACAAGTTAGAGAGTTACATGGGTAAGGACACAGGCTGGGACACGGCCATGTGCCTCACATCGAATGCCCACATGGGCTGAGACATGGACATGTCATTGCTTACACGGCCTACTCACACGGGCGTGTGACCCCCGTATTAAAGAAAAAATTTTAAATTTTGCGAAAAAATTCTCTGAGATCCCTATTTAGTCCTGGCTTGATTCTAATGTTTAAATTGGGCTTCGAGGGTCCATTCAATGGACAATATGATTAGTTTTGGATATGAATAGTAGATGACATGAATTACATGAAATTATTCTTTAAACCCTAGTAATGCTCCGTAACATTGTTCCGGCAATGGATACGGGTTAAGGGTGTTACAAACACTTTTACCTTGAACTAGTTTGGATTGTGAGGTCGAGAGATAAGTAGTTCTTGCTAACTCATTATTCTAGTGGAAGATCAAGAGATCCTACTAGGGTAATGAATAGTTGATTGAATATGGAACCCGAAGCAACAATTACTTATTATTACCAAAGCAACCTAGTCACCCATGCTCAGATCTGATTAAGTTATCATAGAAAATTTCCCAAATTTTTTTCCATTTTTATTATTTTTTTTCTTTAGTTATCAAAAACTCTCTCCTCATGTTTAGCCATAATATAATTTATTTAAAGTACTAATTAGTTCTATTTGTGCTTAGGTTAGGATTAATTTAGTGCTCGTCTCCCTTGGGTACGATCCTTGGAGTATGATCCTACTTCGTTGTAAATATATTGCAACCTTACAGATACCGCCTATTTAACAAATTTTGTACAGGATTTCTACTCTGTACGTGGGTACGTCCAGAGGCAATCAACTAAGAGAATATCTATTATTACACTATTATCCTCATATGGCCAATCCTCATTACATGGATTTATCCCATCAAGTTGAACTTTGCTGAGGGTATTAAATTTCACGTCATCCCAACCATTAGGACTTTTCTCCTTTAAATAGAATCCAAACATTTCTCAAGCTTTGATTTGCTCATTCCTAATCGATGGACTTGTTTGTAGTCTTTTTAATTGACCCTCTTCTATGACATTTATTGAGTGAGGGCTCTAAGTGCTTCTTTTAGTGGAAGGCTTAACCTAGGCCAAAAGAAAATGGAATTCCCCATAAGTTCACTCAATTTTAATATATTTATTTACTAAACGTATGTTGATGTTGGTGTTATCTACAACAGCTTTCCCTCCCTGTCGAGTGGCGAACATTACAAACCCCTTTTGATTACTTTCACTAGTAAGGTTAAAATGTATATTATTCTAAATACATTTGCAGAAGCTTCTTCTCCATGTAGCTAACAATTTAAGAAATACACTATTAAAGTCCACCACGAAGAATCCATTAATTGCTCAAGAGCCACCACATATGAATTTAACAATTCCATGAAAAAAAGATGCAGTGGTAGATAAAACCTTGCTTAAAAAACATATGAGAGCAAAAAAACCCCAAAGACTTTCTCTCTTACGATTGTTCATATCACTTAATCGATGCTTCCTCTTTAAAACATTTGTATTTGAAATTATTAAAACATATAATTCCTTTACATTCTAATAATTTCCACGTCTCTTCTATAGGCATTGAACACTCAAATCTCTCACATTCAATAGGAACACTAAGCAATCTGGGAGCCATGTTTTGCTAACAGTAAAAGGAAAATCAAATAACAATATAAGGAAATTAAAGTAATTGAAACATACCAAACTAGACTACACTAAAAACACAAAAAAACATGCATATAAAAATTATTTCTCCCACCATGAAAAGAATTATCCGACACATGACCTTAAGTTAGCTGCGATTGTGTTCACTTTGAAGATTTGGCGTCACTATCTATTCAGTGAGAAATGTCATGTTTATTCTGATCACAAGAGTTTGAAATATTTGATGACTCAGAAATATTTGAATTTGCGACAGCGGAGATGACTAGAATTGCTAAAAGAGTATAAGTTAGTGATTGATTACCATCCGGGGAAAGCTAATGTTGTTGCTGATGTATTAAACCAAAAATATTTGTATGCTCTACGTGCAATGAATACTCAGTTAGCTCTATCTGATGACAGCTCGATTGTAGTTGAGTTGAAAGCGAGGCCGTTGTTTTTACAGCAGATTTGTGAAGCTTAGAAAGTTGATAATGAAATGTTAGCTAAACGAGCTAAATGTGATTCGAACCCTGATTCAAAGTTTCAAGTTGATATTGATGATTGTTTAAGATTCAAAGGTCGAATATGTATTCCGAGAAATTCAGAATTGACTCATATGATTTTGAATGAAGCACATAGTAGTCAATTGTCTATTCATCAGAGAAGCACAAAAATGTAAAATGACTTGAAACAACTTTATTGGTGGCATGGCATGAAACGGGATATCTCAGAGTTCATTTCTAAATGTTTGATTTGTCAGCAAGTAAAAGCTGAGCATCAAGTTTCGTCCAGGTTATTACAACCGATTATGATTCCTGAGTGGAATTGGGATAGAGTGACTATGGATTTTCTATCGGGATTACCCCCATCCCCAAGTAAGAAAGATGCGATCTGGGTCGTTGTTGATCGATTAACAAAATCAGCTCATTTCATTCCTCTACGAACAGATTATTCACTTGAAAAGTTAGCTGAGATATACATCTCTCAGATTGTGAGATTACATGGAGTACTTATTTCTATTGTTTCGGATAGAGATCCAAGGTTTACATTGAGGTTTTGGAAGAAACTACAAGATGCACTGGGTACAAAGCTACACTTTAGTACTGCATTTCACCCGAAGATGGATGGTCAATCCGAACGAGTTATTCAGATACTCGAAGATATGTTGAGATGTTGTATTCTTGAGTTTGAAGGTACGTGGGAAAAGTATTTGCCACTGATTGAATTTGTGTATAATAACAGCTTTCAATCGAGTATTAAAATGGCACCGTACGAAGCTTTATACAGTTGAAAATGTCGAACACCTTTATATTGGATTGAGCTCAGTGAGAATAAGATTCACGGGATCAATTTGATTAAAGAGACTTAAGAAAAGGTGAATGTAACACCCCGTACCCGAGACCGTTGCCGGAGTCGGACACGAGGGGTTCACAGACTAAATTCGCTTACTATCGCAGTCCATTTTAAAATTTTCCAGGTTGTTGGCTAACTGTGACACTGTCACCTTAAAAATCATATCTTGAGTTTCACAACTCGAAAATCAGTTCCGTAAATTTTAACTGAAACTAGACTCATACGCCCATCTACATATTTTTTTCTAGAATTTTTTGTTGGGCCAATTAGTACAGTTTATTAGTCAAAGTCTCCCATGTTACAGGGATTGACTACACTGACCTTTGCGCATTACGACTTGGATATCTCCCTGCACAGAGCTTAAATACTGATGCCGTTTGTTTCTATAGAAACTAGACTCAGAGAGGAATCTATACATGTATGGCATGACTCCTAATTATCTCTGGTTAATTTATAATGAATTTCCAAAGTCGGAACAGGGAATCCAGAAACCATTCTGGCCCTGTCTCACGAGAACCTGAATATCTCTTAACATACTGTCCATATGATCGTTTCGTTACTTTCCTATGAAAATAGATTCATCAAGGTTCGTTTACATAATTTATTCATTATTTAATTCCAATCCTACTATTTTTAGTGATTTTCCAAATCTACATCACTGCTGCTGCCAGCATCTGCCTTTAAGGTAGACTTTACCTATTTCATAGTTTCCATGATTCAACTAGCCCTTTTAGCATAAATAGCACAAATTATGATAGTGATTAACCATTCCATACCAAATGATTATAACATTATGCTCAAACATATATAAGCCATTTTCGCATGGCTATATACATTAACCAAAATATTCTTCCGCCACTAGTCTATTTTATACATGCCATAAGATAATCCAAAACATAGCAGTACCAAACAGTGGATAGTGATAGTGTGACTAGTTGCTGACGATCCCCGAGCCTGTAGCTTCGCAATGAGATCTATAAAACAGAGGAAACAGAGTAAACGGAGTAAGCATTACAATGCTTAGTAAGTTTTAAGCAGTGTCAACAGATAACAATCAAATTATAACATAGTTGTTCGTATTTTTATTTCACTCTTCCTTCGGGCATACCATCCCTTTACCGAATATGCACATCTCATCATATACAATAGGCAGATAAACTTTCACATAAAAGTGAGCTCATGTGACATAGATATATCGTATGATTTCACATCACCTCTCACACTGATCCGATGTCACATAATTATAGGAATAGTCTCATAGATTGCTCTCGTATGCATCACATAACTACCTTATGATTTAGTGCAAATCAAGCTCACATATAAACTTGGAGTACATACCTGTTTAACCTTTCGCATTGAATATATTTATAAGCAATTCTTATTACGAAGTCTTACCCGGACATAATCTCCACACGAAGTTATCGGGTCTTACCCGGACAAAATTCCCACACGTAGTCATCGGGTCTTTAGAGCTCGGATATAGTACGAGCACGAAGCTTACGGACATTAATCAATGATAATATTCTCGCATAAAGCCTGCGGGGTTTTAACCCGGATATAGTACTGACACAAATGCCCTTCGGGACTTATCACATTTATACACTTTCACATCCATCACGTTGGCCACTCGGCCCTGTCACATATATACACTTTCACATTCATCACATCGGCCATTAGGCCTTATCACATATATACACTCTCACATTCATCACATCGGCCATTAGGCCTTATCACATATATATATACACTTTCACATTCATCACATCGGCCATTAGGCCTTATCACATATATACACTCTCACATTCATCACGTCGGCCATTAGGCCTTATCACATATATATATACACTTTCACATTCATCACATCGGCCATTAGGCCTTATCACATATATACACTTTCACATTTATTCAAATATACTTCACATACCACATATACTATCATGTACAGACTTGGTCTTGGCCAAATCTACATCCATCACTTTCCAATGAATAATTCAATTTTTACGCCATACTATCATTTCATATTAGAATACTCATAAGCTTACAATATCACGATTTAGAATTCAAGTATGGGTTTAATCACTAGCTTATGAGCAACTAAAACAAGTTTTATCCATGTTTACAACAAAATCACATATTCACTACGAGCTGTTTTCCTGAGCAATGGTCACTGAATTATTTATAACCGGAGCTAAAAAACTTCAAATCACTTTCCGTTAATTTTTCCTGAATATAGACTCGTATATCTTCCATCCATAAAATTTCCAGAATTTTAGGTTTGGCCAATCAATACCAGATTTTTCTTAAAGTTTCCCCTGTTTCACTGTTTGACTAATCTGACCACTCTTCACTACGAATCAAATTTCTCATTTTACAAAATTCAAAATGTGTTGTATTTGATTTCATTTGAAACTAGACTCATTAAGGAGTCTCAGCATATAAATTTTATCTTATAACCATTTTTGTACAATTTATAATGATTTTCTAAAAACAGAACAGAGGATTACAGTGTCATTCTGCGCTGTCTCACACAACTTTAAGTATCTCATTATCGGAAATTCCTTTGCTTACATGGTTTCTTTTATAAGAAACTAGACTCATTAAGCTTTAATTACATAATTTATCCAGCTTTTAACTCAACTCCCACAATTTATGGTAATTTTTCCAAAACACACTACTGCTGCTGTCCCTAGCAGATTTATACAATTTACTCTATAAAGTTCTCATTCACATATTTAAAACATAATATCATATTCATCCCGTTTTAAAACTTAAGACTTACAAGGGAATCAAACTCAAATACTTAAGAACTTACCTTAAATGTCGTCGGACAACTACAAATCGACTATTCCATTTGTTTCGCTTTTCCCTTTTCCGAGTTAAGTTCCTTTCGCTCTTGAGCTAGGTAAAATAAATTAGTTTGTTTAATTACTTAACTAATTTATTTAGATTCAAACATTAATAATTTTTCTTAATAAGAAACATACGACAACTCATTAACATCCATTCATTCACATCTTTATTCTTGATTACAATCGGCCATTATAACATATACAAATGCATATTAACCACTTTGACCGATTGTCCATTAACCACTACCAAAACTCATCAAATTAATGGACTATTTATTTAAATAATCCTTTATTATAATCTCACTTTGAAATTTAATACTAATTACTAATTTATCTCCCACTTAAGTTACTCATTGTACTTAATTAAACACTAATAATTAAAAATTATCAAATTATTAAACACTAATAATTAAAAATTATCAAACTATCATTCTACTCGTTTCTAAAATGACTATGTAAATATTAATCTCAATTTCATATACCATTTAATTCAAAACATTTAGCTACTTATTTACACTTTTACACATTTTCCCCAAAACATTTACATCCTATACAATTTAATCCGTCATATCCACCAAGTTAATTCCACAATTAACACATAACCCACTATTGCCAAATACTTAACCCTTAATATACAGCATATATATGTATATCTTTAATTTATAATAAAATCCTTCTCATTTATAATTTACTCAATTAAATCCTTAATTTTTAAATGTAGTAAAAATTTACTCTATAAAATAACACAAATTCAACATCAAGCACCCAAACAAAACTCTTTCAAATAAAAGACTTCAAATTATGTCAATGACGTATTTTTTTTTATACATTGATAATTTCACATAAATAAACAATTTAATCCACCATATTTTTAAAATTTTCCATAATAATCCTCAATGTGAAATTTCATGAATTGACTTTGCAAATCATCTCACTTCACTTCCAACTTTAAAAATCTAGCATAATAATATTAAGAACTTAGATTTTCTACCGTAGTAATTTCTATTAACTACAATCATTCCACAAATTTCAACATGGGTATGCTAGTTCATGATCCTAAGGTTCCAAAAATATAAATTATAAGCAAAAATGATCATTAACATACCAACTAATTTGAGCTTCAAACTAAAACAACAATGGCCGAATATGCTTCCTCCTTTCCCCCAAATCAACATGCACAGAAAAATGAAACTTAAAACTCATTCCCTCTCTCCACTGAGCTATTTGTTTCTTTTTTTTTTATTCCTTAACAATATAAAATTATACAACCATCATAAGTAATTATTTATGTCTATTTTTAATATAAATTCCTCATCATGGCCGGCCACTATAAACAAAAAGGAATATTTGACATGCAAATCCCTCATGTTAACATTTCATGCATTATTTGACACTTTACAAATTTACCTATCACACTTTCAAGTTTTATCACATGAGTCCTATCTTATAAATTTTACATACAAATGACAAAATCAAAGCATGAAACTTTCACACATGCATTTACACATATAATAAACATAGAATTTAACAGTTAATTATTTTTATGACTCAGTTTTGTGGTCCCAAAACCACTTTCCGACTAGGGTCAAATTAGGGATGTCACAGTGAAAGTAATCTGTGATAGTTTGAAAGCAGCGCCAGATCGTTAGAAATCATACGCAGATTTGAATGGGAAGATATTAAATTCAGATCGGGGATAAAGTGACTTTTGAAAGTGTCACCGTAGAAGAAAATACTCAAATTCGACAGAAAAGGAAAGCTGAGTCTGAGATTCATCGAACCGCATGAGATTATTGAACTGGTTGGACCAGTAGCTTATCAATTAACATTGCCATCTGAGTTAGAAAAGATACATAACATATTTCATGTATCGATGCTTTAACAATACAGATCCGATCCTTCGCATGTTATTTCCCCAACTGAGGTTGAAATTCAGCCTGATATGTCTTACGATGAAGAACCTATACAGATTTTAGGTCGTGAGATCAAAAAGCTGAGAAATAAAAGAATAGCATTAGTGAAAGTATTGTGGCATCAACACGGGGTTGAAGAAGCTACGTGGAAACCCGAGGATGCTATGAAAAAAGCAATATCCAAACCTATTTACTGGTAAGATTTTCGAGGATGAAATCCCTAAGGGGGAGAGTTATAGCAGACCAGTTTTAGCTAAATCAGAATAGTGGTTTTAAGACCACAAATTCGATCAGAAAAATATTCTAATATTATTTTTCATGCTCATAGTATGTGAATTGATATGTGAAAATTTCGTGAATTAATTTTATCGTTTGAGTGTTCAATTTGACAAAAGGACTTAATAGCGTAAAATGAAAAGTGACATGCTATATGTTATATGTGCCTATTTGTTATGGCTTATTAAATGTGAGGTCCGTATGTTGTAAATGGACCCTTGAATTAATGCATGGACAAAGTTAGACATGAGATACTGGATTGTTAATGTTATAATAAAGGGTAAAATTGGTAATTGATAATTATGTTATTATAATTAAAACAAAAGCTAAAATTTAGCTTATTTTTATTTCTTCTTAATCGAAAATACAAAAAAAAAAGAAAAAGAAAGAAAAATACTAAGCTAGGGTTCGGCACTCATTTTACTCAATTAAGGTATGAATTTTGTTCGATTTTTATGATTTTTATGTTTTTGTGATCGTTACTTTGAGTACTAGCTAGCCCGTACCCTAATTTCCAAATTTTTTGATGATTTTGAAAGTTTCTATTGATGAATGCTTGAGTTTTTGAATGTTTGATGATGAATAATGAAATCTTGGTGCTTGATATACATGTTTTGTAAAGTGATTTTGAGTAAAAATGCATATTAGGGATTAATTTGTGAAAATGTGAAAATATGGGGTTAAATGTGTAAATAAATAAAAGTTTTGGGCTACTAGGGACCTTAGGAAGATCCGGCTGCATGGTTTTGATGAATTTTCTATATTTGGTGTTTTGTGTAATAAGGACTAAAACGTCAAAATGTGGAACTTTAGGGACTAAAGTGCAAAAATGCTCAAATATATGTTTGTGGATTCAATTGAATAAATTGGTGAATAAATGGGTTAATTTTGAATATATATAGATCTAGAAAGAAAGAACTCGGATTTAGATCGAGGGAAATCGAAGCTTATCGAGTAATCAATCTGATTCATCTATTCCAAGTACGAGGTAAGTTCGTATGTGATAAACTTTGTTACAATTATGTCTTTAATGCTTTGATAATACATAAGATGTATATATATGTGACTACAAATGTGTACGACGACAAATCAAGTGTATTTGGCACTTAGTGTGCGTTTCAAAATAGTTTCGGCTATAAATAGCACTTAGTGTGCGAATTGGAATAGCTTCGGCTATATGAGGCACTAAGTGTGCAATATCGAGATAGCTTCGGTTTAAATGTGATGGCACTAAAAGGGCGAAATTGTTATAGCTTTGGCTAATCACTGATGCACTAAGTGTGCGAGTTCTTAGAGTATTGAAAGATTTCCGAATGAATCAATGCGTTAAACAAATAGGTGATAATGAAATAAATAAATACAGGAAAGTATAGGTACGTATAGAGGTGTGCATGGGTTGGGTCGGGCTAGGCCCAGATAAAATTTTAGGCTCGTTTTCTAGGCTTGGGCCTGGTCCGGCCCGAAATATGGGCCTAAAAATTTGTCCAAGCCCGGCCCGAAAAAAATGTTAAGCCCGGCCCATATTAATTTTTTTAGCTTATTTTATTAAATAAAAAAATTTAAAATATAATAAATCAAATACATTTAAAAACATAAAAAACAAATACTAAAACAAGAAACAAATAAAAAGTGAGACTAAAACAATTCTTAAAACAATACACAAATTGAAAATATAAGAAAACGTGGTTATATTAAAATTAAAAATAAAATGTAAATATGATAAAAAATAAAAAGTATATACATTTAGTATATAATTTGGGTTGGGTCGGGTTGAGTCGGGCCTAGGCCAAAAAAGTTTCACCCGAGGCCTGGCTTGTTTTTTAAACGAGCCTTATTTTTTGCCTAAACCCATATTTCAGGCATATATTTTTACCCGAACCCTCCCATTTTTCGAATAGGCCTTCGGGCCGAGCCGGGTAACCCAGCCCATGCACACTTCTAGGTACGTACGATACCTATGTGGTAGTTGATACTATGTGTATGAAGCTTGATAAAATGGTATATATATGATAAATGGTTATAAGTTAGAATTGAATGATGATATGAGAACTACTAAGTGTCTATTAGTTGATGATTTAGATAATATGAACTGTTGAGTATATTTGGTACGAACTTACTAAGCTATGAAGCTTAATATGTGTTATTTGTCTATGTTTTATAGATTATTGAAGCTAGTACGGACTTGGGGATCGTCGGGAATCCATCATCACACTATCAATTATCTCGTTGGTATTTTTGGTAACTTTGTATATATGGTATATGGCATGTATAGGCTAGTGATATTTTGTTATGTTTTGAGTCATAATATTAGCCATGAGATTTGGCTTGTAAATGTAGTATGTATAACCATCTAAGTTGGCTTGAATTATGTGTTTGGTGAGTGTTATATGTGATGTATATAATACTTTATAAATCGGTTTGGTTCGAAATGATGATATGATGAGTTTTGTGATATGAAATAGATGATATTATGATGAATTAGTGAATAGGGAATATGTGCAAGTTGTGATGATTTTGGCATAATGACTTGGTATAATTTGAATATGGAATTGATTAGTTAAAATTGTTGATTATATATGTTATGTTATGTGTATGTTCTGATGGGTTTTGATTGCTTATAAATGACTTGAAATGGTACCAAATAAGTTGATTTGTATGCATGATTGTAGGGTGGCAAATTGGCTTTCCAAATGGCCTATTTTTGTCCACACGAGCATGTATCTCGGTCGTGTGCGACACACGGCTATGTTGCACGACCATGTGTCCCCTGGGGTAGCCCTACGAATTTAAGTCAGTCTCGAGCACAGGCTAGACACACGAGCGTGTGGTTAGCCGTGTGACCCAAGTCAGTTTCGACCATGGCCAAGGCACACGGGCATGTCTCCGGCCGTGTGGTACAAATCAGAATGTATGCCCTATTTTTCACATGGCGTGCGCCACGGGCGTGTTGGGTGGCCGTGTGAGGCACACGGCCTGTTCACACGGGCGTGTGACCTATGATTTCATGAAATTTTTCTAAGTGTTTGGAAATTTTTATATGCGATCAGTTTAGTCCCGAACCACTCTTAAGCATGTTTTAAGGTCCTGTAGGGCCTCGTAAGGGACATTGTGAATGAATTTTGTTTATGATTGTATAAATGTATGTGAATGAGATGTATTATCCGGTAATGCCTCATAACCCTATTCTAGCGTCGAATACGGGTTAGGGGTGTTACAGGGTAATAGTTATACCCTATGTAGAGAACCTCATAGAGCACCCATAAAGAGCTTGGCATGTGTATCCCAATGGAACCAATGATACCATAACCCACAGCTAGTTTGTGAACCACAATTTGGAAAACTTCAGAACTACGCACCTCCGCTAAGGTTATATAATGACCACGGGAGGCCCAGAGTAATTGATTGCTAGTTGCCTTAACATGTTTCATCCTAGGATGTTACATCACTGTCACTGTCAATGGTTTCAAATCAGACTTCCACATCAACAATCTTAAGACATGTAGCAAAGTTTGTTCCCCAATATAAAAAGGGCCATGCAAATAGCTCATAGACGATACATGTTGATCCCTTCTTCTCTAACCATCCTACTCTTCTCCAAAGAGATCTCTAACCAAACCTGAAGATCCTCTCTTTCCTCTTTCAACCATAACCTTCTTCTCTTGTTTACCTCATTAGTAAATAGTAGCCTTGATAAATATCAAGGTCACGAGACTTTTTTACTTAAGTTAAGTGATAGCTATCACCTATGTAGCGATATGTTTTAAATATAAATCATCTTTTACTCAACTTTAATTATTTTGTTCCAATTTTATCCACATTCAACAGAATAATATTTTAAGTGGCTGATTCTTGTCTTATTGCTTTTATCAATTTTTTTTATATTGTTGATTTTAAAATATCTACTAATGTTGTGACTGCTTTCAATTGATTGAAGCACCTTTATTTCATGTTGCTTGGACTTAACAATTTATTCTCAATAAAATATATATTCTTTAGAAAAAAAATTAAAAATTGTTGAAATTCTATTGAATTTTTAATTTTTTTATATGGAATAAGATTCTTTTTCTCAATTTATATAAAATTTTGGTGACAAGCTATATCAAAAATTAATTTGATGAAATCTTATAAATTATATAATTTGACTCAAATTTTTAAAAATTTTATTGAAATCGATACATTATTTTAAAATTTTAAATCAAATCCAAGAAAATAAAATGAAATATATGCTAAAAGTAGGAAAAAAACACATAAAAAATAAAATAAAGATGTTAAATGTAAGATGCAACAAACAATACTTATTTTTTAACTGGTAAAAAGAGTAATATATATTACAATTTTCAACAATCAAATATTTTGATGTACATCTATTTTTTATCGATCATTCTTAAACACGACTATTATTTAACACAACACTCTTCTTTTCTATAAAATGTACCAAATATGGTTAAAAGCTTAAATCTACAACCTTTAAAAGGTTTTTAACTCGTATTTTTTGTTGTTTAAATTTTTCTTTTAATAACATCAATACCAAAATGCTATCACTAAAGCTATATTTTTCTCTAAAGGTTAAATGAAAATGAAATGCATGTGATGACGAACAGCCAATCACGTGAAACTGAGCATAGGGTTATTCAATGATCTGTATCTACCCTTCAACTTCCTTTTCTACTCTTTTAGTTCACTTTGCTATATAACGAACCGAATGCACACATTTGCATATTGAACCTCCAATTGGATTTTACCTGTCTCGCTAAATTCGGTTAAAATTTTACTTTTTTAATGGTAATTAGAAAATTTTCATTAATTTTAAAATAAAATAGTTATTTTTTTTGTTTCTTTTTATGGTCCATATTTGAAATTCTTGGTTGTCTCTAATAATTCCAATTAAAATTGAATAATAAAATTTATTTATGTAAATTTAATTGTAAAGTATATAAATATTAATATATAATTTTATTTTATTTTTAAACATTGAAATTATTTAAATTTGATTTGGATTTAGGCATGAAAATTTTATACAGATCGGCCATCATATTTTCTTTGATTGTAGGCCTATTGGAGTTGATTTTATTACAGTAGCTAGAAGACTCGAAGATCTTTAATGTGTATGGTTTGATTTTCGTTTGGGGTACTCTAGCTTCAGGTTTTTAGCTTTCAAAGCCAACCCCTTTTTGGTGATATTCTCAACTTTTCTCTTAAAGTTTGCTTGAAATTATTTGTTGATAGCCTTGTTTGAGCTGTATACTCTTTGTTGCGGCTTGGTTGTGATCTTGTAGCAAGACTTTGATTATAATGAAATTTTTTGTGTACTTTTAAGGTCCCGTGGTTTTACCATTTGTTTTAAAGGGGCTTTCCACATAAAAATTGTCTTAATTTATTATTTTTGCTTGTGATAATGTGGTTTATTTGCATTGATTTTTATATATATTGTATTATTGAGTTTGTCGTAATTACCATATTGATTTTTCAAGAGTGAAAGAATACTGATTGTGCTTTTATGTATTTCTTCAAGTTTGGTTTCATCCCAATAAAATGGTATCAAGAGCTTAATTCTTGTGTTCGGTAATTGAAGAAATTAGCACTATTAAGATGATTATTTTGAATGATACAAGTTATGTCACACCCCAAATATGGCGTATCCAAGATTCAGGCATGTAGTAGTGAAATAATTTGTTTGGCGAAGTGTAATCCACACAATTTTTTCCTTTGGCGAATATGTGTAGGCATATAGTTACCAGCATATAAGTAAGTGAAGATTTCCATTTCAGATTATTCTGCTATTAAAAGATAAAGAGTTTTCTAAGAAAAATGGTATTTATGGTGTGAATTATAGCCAAATGCATAGTATGCCCTATTTGTCTTAGTTTTGTGATGGTTAGATTATAAAGTGACTTGGTTAGGAGCCAACTAGATTGACTTGTCTAATATCTATTATGCATTATTTTCATTTATGTTTCTCTCAGAATCTGTAGGCCATTAAGAAGACAAATTTTGAATTAAGTGACACTTGTGGAGTTCTACTAAGAGAGGCTAGGTTATATATTTATGAGTGAGAAGGGTTTTGAAAAAAGGTTCTCTTTTTTCTCCAAAATGTTACTCTCTGATTCTTTTTCTTAAATTCAATTGTATCTCTTCCTCATTAAGCTAGAAGTAGAGGTTCTTGATTTAATCAGTGGTCATTCCATGTCTGGGTAAGTATGATAGCTTTGCATGCTAAATTCTGAAAGAGTAAGTTTGTAAGAGGTATATGACTAGTAAGTTTTGCATGTAGGTTGTCAGTGATTGGGATGATAGTGATTTGTATGTGAATGCGTTTTAATGGTGATCCTACATTCTTAAAGCAATTGTTGCTATTGGTTCAATAAGGATGTTTGAGTCTGGAGCTTTAATTTATAGTGGGTGAGTATCAAGTGAGTCTCCATCTTGACTCTTGCATGAAAACTGTTCAAGTAAAAGTAAATATAAATAAATGATAATGGCATCTCTGATAATTGATAAGTATAAGAAGAATAGTAAATATGATATGTGTGCTATAATGCTTTGTTAAAGTTCTATTGAAAAGAATGTTGATTAGAAAGTATGCAGGTAAAATTTGACATAAAGAAAAATTCATAATCGACCAGGTGTGTGAACAATCTGGTACGTGAATTCTGAGTAATGTTCCTTTTGTGAAGCCTCTGGTAGGAAAGATATAATGCTAATCAGACTACCAGATCATGATACAAAAATAAGTGTAAGAGCATGTGGATTAAACCTATGGCAATATATGACATGAAAACACTCATGGAGTAGCCTATAGTAAAATGACGACTGGACTGGAAGATCACGATACATGAAAGTGTGTAATTCCATGTTGCTGAGACTCATGACAAGATATGACTCTATGAATGTTCATGGTGTAGCCTTTGATAATGTGTAGATAGAACTGACAGATCACGATACATAAAATTTATGTATAAGTCCTTGAAGGAGACAACCATGGCACCTTCTATGAAAGTCTATCGAGATAGTAAACATGTGATTCTGTATGTTTCCCTTGTGGCATACTACACTAAGTTTGTATGGTAGAATTTGATTATCCACCCTTGTAGTAAGTTCTGGATAAATTCTGAGTGTTTTGTAAATTATGTTGTTATGATAAGGTTATGATTTGTCTTAAGTTGATTTGTTTGAATTAGATCTATGATGTAATCAATTAAGCTTTTAAGGAAGTTCTCGAAAAGCAATGTGTATTTGTATGTTAAAAAAAAGGGGCATCCATCATGGTAATTTGATAGATTTGAATATGGGTGTATTCGTAGTTATGAAAGACATAAGAAATTGTCAATTTGAGATCGACTGCGTTATATAGTATTAAAATCTAAGTATCTACTATCCTCTATATGTGAATAGTAATATGCTTTACTCTAAAATCTTATGGAATCCGAGTTGTTTGTCACCTTGGGTAGATTTCTCTTTTGTAACAAGGATATGAGTAATTATTCTGAACGATTTGGATAATTTATTATTAGTATAGGCATGTATTGAGTTTGATTAGAAAATGATTTAATTTGGTAAACAAATGATATCCAACTCATTGTAGGAATCCGTCAAGCTGTAAGAATCCGCCAATAAACAGTATCTATGAACAGTCGTTCTGGAATAAGTGTATGTGTGAATTGAGGGTCCATATGAAGTGGGCTCTGAAGGTATATTCTTTTGAAATTTATTTTTATGGTCTTAAAAGAAAGAAGAGATTAATGGAATGTATGGAAGGATCTTAAGTCATTTAGGTAGTTAAGAGAGAATTGGCACGCTTAAAGTATGATAGTTAGTGTGTAAGTGTAAGCCTAAAATTGTGAAAGCATTCGCAGAAATAGAAGTAATATGTTGAGAATGGTAGCTGGTGCACAGATATTCATTAAATATTATAAAAGTATCCGCCAAGTTATTTTGTATTAACTCTAACTAAATTCTCTTAAACTAACAAATGTTATGTTTATGTTCCAGGTACTATAGTAAGAGAACGCACTAGGAGGGATGACACCAGGATTACGCCAAAGAAGCAACGAACTAGGTTATTATGCATATAATGGGAAGTGGCATATTGTAGGATTTCATCCTAAGAGTCTGTCTTTAATAACCTTTTGTGTTGTAATGAGTTGTATCAAGTCTGATGTAATATTTTTATTTTTAAATACTTTCTTTTGTTTCTCTAAAATTGTGTCTTTAATTAAATAATAAGAAAAATGTTTTAAGTAAGGAGTATTTGTCAATTGTTTCAAAATTTTGTTATGTACTATGGTTAGTAACACCCGAGATCCAAACCCAATTATTCGAGTCAAGTTGAGGGTGTTACAAGTTATTAACTTTGGAAGAACAAAATGAAAGATCTTTTTTTAAAGCTTTGCACCTTCATGTTTTTGCTACTCAAAAAACCCGAGTCAAAAATTGATGAAGAGTGGGAATTTGAGCATCAGCAGATGTGAGATCTTAGTCGGTGATTTGTTGAAGAGAATGTCTACAACCAAATTGATCAAAATACACATATGGTACATTGTAGAACAAGCTTGAAAACTTGTATGCTTCAAAGTCTGAAAATAACAAGTTGTTCATGCTTAATGATGACGTTGAAGGAACTTCTATAGTCAGCCACATGTTGAGTTTCAAGGTTTTTTTATTCAACTACTTTGTATGGGAATTAAATTTGATGATGAGATTACAGGGCTTTGGTTGCTTGCTACTTTACCAGACTCTTAGGAAATCTTTCGAGTTTCATTTATTAATGTTGTTCCGAAGGGTATTGTGACCTTGGAAATTGCTAAGAGTGGTGTGTTGAATGAAGAAATGAGAAGAAGGTCTCAAGGTTCATCATAACAATCTGAGGTTCTAGTTACCAAAATTTAGCAAGAGAAGAAAAGACAAGGGTGAAAAGGATGGATAAAAAAGTAGAAGCAAGTTGAGATCATAATATAAGAATCTTGAGTGTCATCAGTATGGCAAGAAAGGCCATATTAAGAAGTATTGCTAAAAATGGAAAAGAAAAAATAAAGACGGTGACGGTAAACAAGAGAGAAGGGATAATAAGAAACTCGAGTGCGTTACTACCACTACCACTAATGATATGTTAGTCCTTTGTGATGAGAATTTGATCAACTATGATGAGAATTTGATCAACCTAGCATTCAATGAAACTAGTTGGATGATAGATACCGGTGCTTCACTTTGTGTTACATCATGGAAGGAGTTCATCACATCTTCTACTTCTAGTAAATTTAGGGTACTGAATATGGGTAATGACAGCTTGGTACATGTTGTTGGCATGGGAGATGTTAGCTTGGTCACTAATAATGGAACCAAGTTTACACTTAAAGATGTTATGCACGCACTGGATATTTGTGGGAAAGCTTGATGATGATGGTTTCTGTAACATTTTCAGTAAGGGTCAGTGAAAATTGACTAAAGGCTTTTTGGTCGTGGCTCGAGCAAAGAAGAATTCAAACTTGTATTTGATGCAGGCTTCGACTTCTCGAGGTATGGTGAATGTGAAAAAAATGATGATGACTCAAAGTGTTGGAAAATGAAGCGGAAAATAAGTTTAAGGGAAAAACTAGAGTTTTAATTTTTTTTCCAAAAACAAGAACTTGGTTGTGATTAGAGGTGTGCATGGGCCGGGCTGAGCCCATAAAAAAATTTCGGCACGTTTTCAAGGCCTAGGCCCGGCCCGGCCTAGCCCAAAATATGGGCCTAGAATTTTGTCCAAGCTCGGCCCGAGAAAAAAATGATAGGCCCAAGCCCGGCCCGGCCATATTAAAATTGTTTTTTGATTTTTTTATTAAATAAAAAATTTTAAAATATAATAAATCAAATGCATTTAAAACATAAAAACAAATATTAAAACAAAAAAAATGAAAAATGGGACTAAAATAATTCTTAAAATAATACATAAATTAAAAATATAATAAAAAGTAATTATATTAAAATTAAAAAATTAAAACAAATTAGAACTAAATTAAGAACTAAATTATATTAATAACAAAAAATTTACAATATCAAAATAACATTAAAAACAACAAAAAAAGTAAAGTAAAAAAAACTAAAGTTACTTAAAATTTAAAATAAAAATTTTTTTTTAAAAATTAATATTAAAATCGGGCAGGGCCGGGCCGGGCCCGAGCCAAAAAAATCTTGCCTGAGGCCCGGCCCATTTTCTAAACCGGCCTCGTTTTTTGCCCAAGCCCATTTTTCGGGCCTATATTTTTACCCAAACCCTCCCATTTTTCGGGCGGGCCTTCAGGCCGGGCGGCCATGCACACCTTTAGTTGTGATATAATAAACACTTAATCAAAATTATATCTTTTCGATTTGTCTAGAATGAATGCTTCGATCGAGTAGTCTTCTACATTATTCTCAAGTTCAAGTCTATTGAGTGAGGGCTCACTTCGAATTAGAAAATTTTCCACAAAATTACCAATGGGGAAATTTTGTAATTTATCTAAACTTTTGGGTCAAGTTGTAAATAATACAAATATCTTTATGAATCTTCTAAAATAATTTCTTCAAAGAATTTTTTTTCTCTACAACTTTCTCTTGAATTCAAGTATGTGAAAAATAATGACATAAGGCACTCTTTATATTGAGAGAGTTTAGAGAGTTCAACTAAGATCAACCTTGATCATTTTAATATTAAATTAAATATTTATCTTGATAAGTATTAGATTCAATGTAATATTAAATCTATTAGACTAATAGAATATTTGTCTACAAGATAAATATTAAATTTAATTTAATATTAAATTGATTAAAATAATATTATTCTTGGAATATTTAATCTGAAATCAAATTATCCAGTAGAGTCCCAATAGAAATGTAAATCTTTCACTACTTCACCACTACAAAACCGCCGTCGCCGACCATTTGCCAGCCACCAAAATGCTATTGTCGCAGTCTTCGGCACCTTCGTCCCCGGTGGAGCCACTGCAGGTGCGTCACCCTTCCGGCACCCCGAGTCGGTTCAGTCCGAACTTGTAACGCCCCGTACCCGAGACCGTCGCGGAGTCAAACACGAGGTGTTAACGGACTTAATTCATTACTTAAACAGCTCAAACAATTTATTTTTAAAACTTCCAGAGAAGTTGGCAATCTACGTCACATTCGCTTAAAAATTCATATCTTGAGTTACGAAACTCGAAATCAATTTATGTAAATTTTTCCTGAAACTAGACTCATATATCTATCAACTAATTTTTTTATAGAATTTTTGGTTGGGCCAACTAGTACAGTTTATCAGTTAAAGTCTCCCCTGTTTCAGGGTTTGACTGCTCTGACCTCTGTGTATTACGAATCAAATATCTCCCTATACAGAGTTCCAATTACTATGAAGTTTATTTCTCATAAAACTAGACTCAATAAGGAATCTGTACATGTAAATAATTACTTCTAATTATCTTTGTAAAATTTTTGGTGAATTTCCAAATTCAAAACAGGGGATCCAGAAATAGCTCTGGCCCTGTTTCACAAAAATTTAAATATCTCATAAAATATATCTCATTTACCTATTTTGTTTCTTCCATTTGAAAATAGACATAATAATATTTGATTTCATAACTTATTAATTATTTAATTCCATTTCTACTATTTTTAGTGATTTTTCAAATTCACGTCACTGCTACTATCTGATTATGCTAATTTCACCTTTTTCATAATTTCCATGGAATAACTAGCATTTAGGCATACATAACACCAAACATGTCCTTGATTAGCCATTCCAACAGCTAATCATTATCAAGCATTTACGTACCATTTATTAGCTATATCATAAGATCATACACACAAAATGGCTACAATGCTATACATGCCATACTCAAAATGAAAAGTCTAGCTATACCAAAATAATCCTCGTGATAGTGTGCCCGGACCTCCGACGTACTTTACGATCCCTGAGTTAGCTTGACAAAACTATAAAAAGAAGGAAAATAAAGGGGGTAAGCATTAAGCTTAGTAAGTTTGCATGCAAATAAATAACAACATTCATAAGAATTATCTTACTACTTGGCATGATACTACTTAATGCAACTTCATTAATTGTCATAGACATATTTAAAACTTCTTCACTTACTCACTTACTTAAATACTTACTTACTTAATCAAATTTATTAATACACTTTACTTACCTTTTTCCTTATCAAGCATACATGAACATTATGTACTTACCTTTACTCTTCTAGCATGAACTAGTCTTACCTTTTTAGTATAACTCGTCTTACCTTACCTTACCTTCATATTCTCTTTAAATTTTCCCGTTGAACCACTTGGAATATTAAGGATACGCGGGAACCTTACCATTTCCATGACTTGTCATGGTCTTACGTGGTATCCTTTTGAAACTTACCATTGCCATGTCTTGACATGGTCTTACATGGTAGCCTTGCCTTATGAACTCACCAATGCCATGCCTTGGCATGGTCTTACATGGGACCTTTGCCTTATAGTAACTTATCAATGCCATGTCTTGACATGGTCTTACATGATTTCCTTGCTTTGCCATGCCTTGGCATGGTCTTACACGGTATCCTTAAACCCTAATGTCATGACATTTGTATCCTACACATTCCTCAGGTTCAACTGGGACTTTCTGAAATTTCTTCTCCGTCAATTCATGCTTAAGTCTTCTTTGAATAATTTCATAAAATAAATATACACATGCTGGAAATTAACAAAATTAACATAAAATAATAGAATATTGCATTTATTTACCGCAAACTTACCTCGAAACAAAATACAATCAACTATATCGATTTAGTCCACTATCTTTTTCTTTCCCCGGTCTAACTCCAGATTTTGTTCTTCTTGATCTATAATAAAAAAAATTAGCTTATTTAATACTCACATTTATTAAAACAGTCCTTGACCCAAAATTTTTCAAAATTACATTTTTGCCCCTAAACTTTTACATATTTGCACTTTTGCCCCAAGGCTCGTAAATTAAACTTCATCCTATTTTCTTATGTTTTATGACATGCTGATCATTTTTCCCTTCTATGACAACATCAAATTCACACTCTAACATGTACTTATGACTATTAGGTATTTTTACCGATTAAGCCCTTTTACTCGTTTTCACTTAAAACCGAGTAGCACAAGTTGTCTAACATAATTTAAAACCTCATATTCTATCATAAAACACCAAAATACACAAATTTCACCTATGGGTATTTTTCCAAATATGAACCCTAGGTTGAATTATTGCTAGAATAAGCTTGATCAAGTTATCGAGACTCAAAAAACGTAAAGATCATTAAAAACGGGGCTTGGAATCACTTACTATGGAGTTTGAAAGGTTGAAACAAACCCTAGCTATGGAGAACCCTTAAAATTTCTTCCTAATGAAGAAGATGGACAAAAATTGGCTTTTAATTTTGTTTTTAATTCATTTTAATAACTAAATGACCAAAATGCCCTTACTACTAAACTTTCCAAAAATTCCATCCATGTCCAATTTTGTCCATAGACTTAGAAATTGGTCAAATTTCTATTTAAGACCTCCTCATTAATATTCCAAAGCAATTTCATACTAAAAACTTCTAGAATGCAAATTTTGCAAATTATTCGATTTAGTCCCTAATATCAACTTAAGCACTTTATGCATAAAATTTCATCACGAAATTTTCACACAATCATGCAATCATATCATGAACCTCAAAATAATAATAAAATAAAATTTTCTACCTCAGATTTTTGGTTTCGCAACCACTGTTCCGTTTAGGCCCTATTTCGGGATGTTACAGAGCTAGTGACAACCCGATCAGTTGGACCGTTGACTCGATTTTACATATCAGGTCCTTTTCAACAATTTTGGGCCTCGATCTCAATTTTTGGTTCTTGGTTCCAACTTTCATTCTCAAGTCCAATTTTCAAATTCAATTACCTATTGGGCCAATTATTTGACATGAAAATTAATTTCCAGAAATATCATATTTATTTTAATTAATTTAATTTTCTGTTATCAAAATTAATTTTCTTAAAAATCACTGAGATTTTCCAAAATTAATTTTTTAAGAAAATTCTTTAATCAAATTCTCTAGTTGAACAATTCTAACGACAGCCCAATTTAATTCCACATCGAACAAATCGACTCAATTAAATTATTTCCAAAGTCATAGAATTTCCTTTTGATTCAAATGCAATCCGATAAAGCTTTTGTTGAGATAGCGAAGGGACCGATCAGACATATACAATTAGGCTCTAGAAATTGCAATTATGCCCAAAAGCATCATTCCGATAATTCACAATTTACTTAATCATGGAGTCAGCCTACAATAAGTACCATGATTGAAAACTCCTTATTGTATACTCTTTACAAAAGCAATTCATCCAATTGCATTGTCCAATGACCCCATCATGTATGTGTTACCCTCATATGATATCATTGATTCCTTTGAGTTAAATCCGTTCACTCAATACAATCATATTTTATCTCATTGTCACCATTGTGTCTTCTTAATGTTTAATATGATCACAGTCAATAAATAACTGTGATAAATTTCTCGTTCGAGAATAAGCAACCTGTGGCCGCATTCCATATTTATCAATACTTATAATACCAATAAGAGGATATCTTTAACTCTCTAATCAAGCTATGAATACCATTTTTGCTAGTGAAGTCATGCCATATACAACTAATGTACCCAACATACCGACTATGGGCTTGATCATCTTTAGAGCATAAAGCTTCCACTTATATCAAAGCATGAGTTACATACACATGATCAGTGACTAACTCAAGATTTAGGTAAATCACACCATGAACATCACGAGTGAATTAATTCACAAACGGATTCAGGATTAATTCAACTTGGGTCCAGTCCAATATATCATTTTTCCAATTAGTACATCTAAGTCTCTACTCGTGGAGTCAACTGCTCCAATAGTCAAGACTAGCTATCTCCCCAATTAGAATTGTAGACGATATAATGATCCTTCTAAGTATTTGAATCAAATTCTCACTTTGATTATTTTATGGAATTACGAGCTCATTTAGATTATCTATTGATGTAAGTTATCTTTCTCACAATCCAAACGTTCTTACAGTGCCACTTATCATCAATTTGAACTTAGACAATCAATGAACTAATATTTTCTTGTCACAATTTTGCTATGTATGCAAAACATGAAAGACAAAAACACAAAAGATATAATAGTGAAATGTGAAAATACAAAAACACAAAAGATATAACAGTGATATGTGAAATTAACTTTATTTATTTATTCATCGCTCAAATATATAGAAAATAGTCACATGTTTTTTACAATACGGGCACATTTCCCAATATATAGAAGTTGTGGCATAGGCCAATTAGCCATATGAGTGACAAGGGGCTTAGTTCTTTGGTTAAGAAGAATAGATTTTCGAGTTTGAAGAATTCTACACTGAATAATTATGTTTATTGTTTAGTTGGAAAATAGAGATGAGTTTCATTTAAACGTTATCCTCCTTCAAGAAAGTCAGATTTGCTAGAGTTGGTTCATTCTCAAGTTTTTGAATCGTTGAAGGTTAGGTCACATGGTGGGGTACTTTACTTTGTGAATTTCATTAATGACTATTCGACGAAGCTTTAGGTTTATGCTTTTAAAAGAAAAGTCCATATACTTGATGTGCTCAATCAATTTCAAGCTTTCATCGAGAAAGAGAATGGGAAGAAGTTAAAGTGTATCCGTACTGATAATAGTGGTGAGTACAAAGGACCAATTGATGTTTATTTTCGGTTATAGGAAATCAGACATCCAAACACATTATCGAAAACTCCACAGTTGAAAACGTTGGCTAAGAGAATGAATCGAACATTCATTGAGTGAGTCAGATGTTTACTTTCAGATGCAAAATTGCCTAGATCCTTTTTGGCTAAAGCTTTATATACAGTTGCACATGTGATTAATTTGTCTCCTAATATTCCTTTACGAGGTGATGTACCAGATAGGATTTGGCTTAGTAAAAATGTGTCATATGATCAGTTGTGTGTGTTCAGTTGCAAGGCATTTGTTCATGTTCTGAAAGATGAGAGATCTAATTTAGATGCCAATACTCAATAATGTATCTTCATTGGTTATATTTATGATGAGTTTGGATACAAATTGTATAATTTGATTGAAAAGAAACTTGTAATTAGAAGAGATGTGGTTTTTCTTTGAAGATCAGACCATTGAAAACATTAAGAAGATAGATCCACAAAGTAGTGGTGACTTAATCAACATGGATCCTGTTCCTCTAGCTTCTTTGCGGAATCCTATCCAAGATGATATGTAAGAAGATAATATTGATGACCATTAGAGTATAGTTTATTTTGATGCTCCCACAGATGAGGTTGAGAATAATCAATGCCAAGCACCTATAGCTCCACCAGCAGTTCCATCTTAAAGATCAGCTAGAGATCAACGATCCTTTATGAGCTATTCTATTGATAAGTATGTTCTTTATATTGACAGGGGAGAACCAAAGTGTTATGAAGAGGATATGGAGAGTGAATGCAAAGATAAGTGGGTTAAAGCTATGAAGTATAAAATTCAATCCTTGCATGATAATCATACCTTTGAGTTGGTGAACTTGCCAAATGGTAAGAGAGCTTTGTAAAATTAATGGGTTTATAGGATGAAGTAAGAAGAGAATTCAACTCCATGATACAAAGCTAGACTGGTTGTCAAGGGTTACAGTCAGAAAAAAAAGGAATAACTTTAAGGAAATATTTTCTCTGGTTGTGAAGATGTCATTTATCAAAACTATATGGAGTTTAACTACTTATTATGACTAAGAGGTTGAATAGATAGACGTGAAAACTACTTTCCTTCATGATGATTTGAAGGAAGAGCTTTACATGGAACAACTAGAGGGTTTTGTTACACAAGGGGAAATGGTTTACGTGTGTAGATTGAGGAAGAGTTTGTATAGTTTGAAGCAAGCTTTTAGGCAATGGTTCAAGAAGTTTGAGTTTGTTATAAGAGAGTATGGCTACAAGAAGACTACTTTTGATCATTGTGTTTTTGTTCAAAGATTCTCTAGTGATGATTTTATTATCCTATTGCTCTATATTGATGATGTGCTTATTGTTGGTCGTAATGCTTTTAGAATTTCCATGTTAAAGCAAGAGTTGATTGAGTCCTTTCCTATGAAGGATTTGGGTCCAACAAACAAAATTATTTATATTCAATTGACACATGATAGAAAGACCAAGAAGTTATGGTTATCACAAGAGAGCTACATTGAAAAAGTACTTCAAATATTTAATATGGATAAGGCTAAAGCAGTGAGCAACTTCTTTTGTTATGCAGTTCAAATTAAGTGTCAAGAAAATTCCTTCAATAGAGAAAGAGAAGGAAGACATGCGGAAAGTTCCTTACTCTTCAGCCATGGGTAGTTTGATGCATGTAATGGTATCCATGAGACTAGAGTTAGCCAATGTATTTGGCACTGTTAGTCAATTTCTTTCTAATCTAGAAAAAGAGCATTAGAATGTGGTAAAGTGGCTTATGAAATATCTTAGGGGCACTTTCAACTTGAAACTTTGTTTTGGTAATGTGAAACTCATTCTAGTTGGTTATATAGATTCAGATAAGGTCAAAGACATTGACTCGAGAAGATCTACTTTGGGTTACTTGATCACTTTTGCAAGGGGGATTATGGTTTGCAATTTAGATAGAAATGTATTGCTTTATCCACTACTAAGTTTGAGTTTATTACAGCTACCAAAGCATGCAAGGAATTGTTTTGGGTGAAAAAGTTTGTGCAAGAACTCAGCTTTGCTCAAGAGAGGTATATCTTTTTTTGTTACAGCCAAAGGACTATTCATCTTGGTAAGAATTCAACTTTTCACACTCTAAGCATATCGATGTGAGGTATCATTGGATATGAGAAGTTCTTAAGGCTAAATTGTTAGACCAAAACCTTACCAAGAGGGAAGGTTGAAGCTTGTTGCTTGATCATCGATATGGCGAACATTCCCACTATGTGGGGAGAGGAGATTTGTTAAGTCGTGGGTGGTTCCACTATATTCCCTACATATATATTGTTTATAGGGTTGCTGAAAAAAAATGAAAATGTGTGCTGCAAGTTAAAGAAAAAAATTTGGGAGAGAACTTTTTTTTTTACACTGACTAGCCTTTATATTTTCTTCCATCATATGTCTGTTTGGTGTCCGTTGGAGCTGATTTTTTATGTTAGCTAGTAGACTTAAGATCTTTAATGTGTACGATCTGATTTTTGTTTGGTGTTCGGCTTTTAAAGTTAACCCCTTTTTGGTGGACTTTCAAATCTCGTGGTTTTAACCCTTTGTTTTAAAAGGGTTTTCAATTAATTATGTGTCTCGATCTTTTATTTTTGCTTGTGTATTGTGGTTTATTTGCACCAATTATCTATATATGTTGTGTTATTAGGTTTGTTGTAATTACTCAATTAATTTTTTGGGAGTAAAAGTGTTAGAGTTGTGTGACCCAAATTCCTATTAAAATAAAATATAAGTGGCAAGATAGAGGGATCTGCGAGGGCTGAATAGAAGTTCACTTCTTCTATTTGATATTGATTTGAATAAGGTGTTTCAACCTTACTACATTGCTTCTATTAGACTTTGATTAGAATAACGTTTTTAAACCTATAAATAGACAGAATCGTTTCTCCTCTTGTATTCTTCGAAAATAGTGAATTCTCTTCTCCTCTACTTGTGGTTTTTTCCCAAAAGAGTTTTCACGTAAAATCCCGTGTGTTCTTTTTTCTCTCTTTCTTTGTGATTCATTGTCATTATCGACGTTCAATTTCACAAATTGGTATCAGAGCTTTCTGGGTTGCTTATCTCGATCACAGTAATAGCATCATTGAAGTATGAAATTTCGTTGTTGGATCGCAACACAAGATTCACATTGTGGTAGATATAGATACAGGTAGTTCTTGCGCAGATGAATTTGGAGGATGCTCTGCTAGGGATAGATAAGATGTCTTCGACGTTGAAAGAGGAAGAAAAGAAGCGTAAAGATCGAAAAGTTTTAACACAATTACATCTGCATTTGTCTAAAGAAATTCTGCAGGATGTGACGAAGGAGAAGGTTGCCGCTGCATTATGGCAAAACTGTAGCAGCTATGCATGTCGAAAACCTTAACTAGTAAGTTACATATGAAGTAGCGTCTTTAAGCTTATCATTTGGAGGAAGGTGCATCTGTGCATGAACACATAATTGTGTTTAAAAAAATTATCTCAGATTTGGAGGCTGTGCAGGTTCAGTATGATAAAGAAGATTTAAGGTTGATTCTACTTTGCTCGTTGCCCCTGTCTTATTCAATCTTTAGAGACACGATTTTGTATAGTCGCGAATCTCTCACAGTTGACGAAATCTATGCTTCTTTGGCCTCGTATAACAAGATGAAACATCTTGTGGTTGGATCTGATTCTCAGGAAGAGGGTCTCATTGTTCGTGGGAGATACGAATGGAAAACTGATGATGATCGTGGAAGGACACAGGAACAGAATCCTCACAGTAAATCTAAGGGTAAATCAATATCTTCAAACAGAGGTAAAACCCGTAACTTCAGAAAGAAGAAATGACACATTAAATCTGAGAACTGTAAATTGTAGAATAAGATCTAAAGGGAGGTTGCGAATCAAAAGGGGAAAACAACTAGAAAAACTCGGTGAAGCTGATGTCATAGAAGAATACAGAAATGGTGAACTCCTAGTTGCTTTTGCCAACAACTCTAAAGTGAGCGATGAGTGGATCCTTGATTTTGGCTGCACCTTCCATATGAGTCCCAATCGAGATTGGTTTATAACTTATGAAACAGTGTCTGAAGGTGTTATTTTGATGGGAAAAAATGCTTCGTGTAAAATCGCAAGTGTTGGAACAATTAAAGTTTAAGACGTTTGATGGAGTTGTCAGAACACTTAATGACGTTTGATGTGTCCCATAATTGAAGAGAAATTTGATTTCGTTGAGTACTCTTGATTCAAAATGGTACAAATACACAGCTGAAAGTGGGGTTCTGAAGATTTCCAAAGGTTCCCTCGTTATGATGAAAAGGCAGAGAAAAACTACCAAGTTATATGTTTTGCAGGGTTCTATTGTTATTAGTGATGCAACTGTCACTTACAATTATTTGGAAAGTCACTTTGCAAACAACTGTCACTTTGTCTACCACTGAAGCTGAGTACATGGCAATTAAGCACGACAGAAAAAATACTTTTCTATCTATTTGAATTTTCTTTCCATTTTCTCAAGTAGAACCTAAGTATATAAACATGACAATATTAAACACAATGCAATCATAAGATGCAAATATGAAAAATATAGCATAAAGCATGCCACATTATAAATATACATATATATATATATAAAGGTTAGATAGTATTTATTTATATATCTAAAATTTCATAAAAACATAAAATGTATTAAAGATGAATTATTTGGAGATTGAAGTGTGAACATGGGAAGGGACCCAATAATTTGTCATGATTCGAAAGGAGGACAGAAAAATTGTAGAAATAAGTTAAATCCATGTGACCTCTGTTTGGCTTCATGATCAAATGCTTTGGCAGTTTTCGGCATTTGGCTCTCCTTAATTTTCAACTCCTAAATATCATATGATAATAAAATTTCATAAAATAAAGTATAAAATTAAACAAAAATCGTAAAATGAGTATAGGATATTCAAATCAATTAGTCTTAAAAATAAATAAATGGGCATATAATATTATTTAAGTTTGAATTTAATATAAAAATAAATAAATAATGGAATTGAGCTTCAATTATTAAGAGGGAAAGGTGAAGTAAATGAGAGTAAAATATGGGTGGTGCAGGGCTAGCCAAAATGGCCAATGCCCTATCATCTTTGTGTTGTTTGACTAAGAAGCAAAACCAAAACTATTAAACAAAGCTTTGTCCCTTAGATATTGCTATTTCGCTTAGCCCTTTCACATACCCCAAAACTCTTACATTATTACTAAAACCTTCCAATTTGCTTCATTATTCTTCTATGTGTTCTTTTTGTGGGAGACATTTCACATGTTGCTCCATCCTTATAATGAATAAAGCCAATGATATATATATATTATCTATTCTATATAGAGAACTTTTAATTAAGTTAGTATTACTTATCGACCGAGTGATTATAAAATCATCAAAAACGCGTGTTTTTTTGTAAAACAACAAATCTTAATTTTTATATTTTTATAAATATAAAAATATATATGCAAATAATAGGAATCACATCTAGTGGTTTGTATTTGATAATTTAAACGTAAAATTAAATAAGTTCACAATTAATACTAAATTTATTCTATTAACTAAATCATGAAAAGTTTAAACCTAAGAATAATAGCAATTAACTTTCATCCAATTAACCTTAAAACTCAAATTAAATACTAAAAAGTTAAAAGTATCTTTAAGTATTAAAATATACCACTTTTATCAAATATATATACCAAATTGGATAAAAACTAATATAGATATTGCATTAAAAAAATATCAAACTCGAATACCAGATGATACATTAAACAATAATTTTATTAATTAGACTTAGGTTGTCTACCTTAGTTCAAATATTTAGAAGAGTGGATATTTTATTCCCGAATTTCATGTAATCAATCCGATTAATTAATGGTATGTGATATTTTTCTGAAATATTATACAAGAGACATCCCATGAAAACATTCTCTCATTGGCCACCACCATGCCATGTGAAATTTCCTCAACAGTCTTTGAAAAAAAATTGTTGAATGGTCCATGTTTTAGATCCCATTTGGCAACTCTCATTCTCTATTGTCAAAATCAATGTTGTAGTAAGTCTAACAAATACATGAAAACGTACGCATAGGTCCACTTCACCATTGTTTTATTGTTTGTAATTGCGAAATGAAGACATCAAAACATATGGAGCCTTCATGTCTATGAACCTTAGTGGAAGGGGAAGGAATGGCTTTTTCGTTACGATTTTATTTTTGCATTCCATTTCCAATGGAAAAGGCTTTTTCCTTTTTCTTTTTTCTTTTTTTGTTTTTGGTAATTGATTTTTTTTTCTAAGCACTTAATTATTAGTGTATTTTTATTTTGGTCATTCAAGTTTAAATATTTTTATTTTAGTCATTAACGTTATTAAATTTTAATTTATTGGAACTCCTGTAACACCCCACACTCGCCCAGTCATCGAATCCAAATGCATGATGTCACATTACGTTGTCGAAGCAACTAAAGTTATCTCATTACATAATCATAAACTTTTAAATTATAATTATCATTCAAACCAACTTAATCATCAATCATACTCACACATATGCATTCATAGTGTTTAGGATCCAATTCATCATGTTACGAGGTTATCCGGGGTTAAATTTAGAGTTAGAACTTGAATCCGAACTCAACTATCAAATTTCAACGTTGTGTCTTGAGATAGATGACTTCTTGTCTTGTGACAAGCCTCATTTTATTTTAGGTATTTTTGTTTCGATGTTAATATGTCTCGAGACACTAGAGGTGGTGTCTCGATGCAAGGTTTTTATGTCTTAAGACCAACCTCCCTTGTTTGCCTTAATTTTATTTTGATGTTTAAATGTCTGAAGATAAGTGATTCTTGTCTCAAGACCTGGAGCAAGGTAAAACTAATTTAGCTTCGAAGTTCACTGATAAACCGTAATTTATACATATTTTTACCCCATGTTTAATGCATTTTATGGATGATTTCTCATTAGAATTGGTGAATTCGATGCTCTTAATGCTTTAATTTCATGTTTTATACTTAGGAGAGCATAGGAGAGCAAAAGGAATGAGAAACGGGCCAAAAATAGAGAAAATGGGCCAACATACGAACTCAACACGGCCTGGACTTCCTCACCGGGCATCCCACATAGCCATGCTAACTTGGTAGAATCGAAGCACGATTCACACAGGCAGACCACACGCCCGTGCCATTTTAACAAGCTCGAACACGGCCTGAAGTAATCGCACACAGGCGTGTCACACGGGCGTGTCCCTACTGAGCCCAAGTTGAGTCCAATTCGAAAAAGGCCACTTTTGAGGGCTCATAGGCATTCCAAAGCCTATAAATACACCCTAGAGGAGGGAGAAAAGGGGGACGGAGAATAGGGGGTAAGGAATTACTCCAAGGAAGCCGATTGATCCATCTCAGAAGCTGGAATCATCATCAAGACTGAAGATCTCTCCTCAATTTCCCTTCAGGAGTTTTGGGTTTTCTTTATGTTTTGTATTTTATATTCTTCTGAGATGTTTTCTTATTTAGTTATGAACTAAAACCCCTAAATACCTAAGGGGAATGAAACCTAAGACGAATCTTGTTATTATTTTCTGAATCGTATGATAAATATTTAACTTGTTCTTAATTATGTGTTCTTATTTCTTGTTTTGATATCCCAGGATACTGATTCAAGACATGCTCTTATTCAGAGGAGGAATAGACCCTGTCTAAGAGCTCTTTTGTCATAATTAAGTAGAGTTGATTGCGCGCCTAGAAATAGGGTGACAAGATTTTGTCGAATTATGGTGAAACCTAATAAGGGGATCTATAGATCGAGTTAATGCAACCCTAGAGTGTTAATTAGAGAAAAGTCTCGGTTATTCAATCTAGGGATTAGATGTTATTAGTCTTGAATAGGGATAATAACATAACTTAGGGGTCTCTACAGAACAAGTTGAATGAATAAATCGTCCGATTCGGAGCCAGAATAACAAGTAAAGTCTAGGTGGATTTTTCCTTAGGTGTTGTCTTCATTCAATCGATTTTCCCAAAAGCAATTCCCCAATTCTTTTCTCTATGAGTTCTTAGTTTAGATAATTAGTTAATTAAAACCAAACCTCTTTATTCTTAGGCTAGATAATAAAAAGACAGTCATTACTAGTACTTTTAGTTCCTTTGGGTTCGACAATCCGGTCTTGCTAAGACTATACTACTGTTCGATAGGTACACTTGCCTACATCGTGATAATAGTTAGTTCAAGAACGAGTAATTATACATATTTAAAACCTATCACGAAACCCCACGATCCTTCACCTGTCTCAAGACAAAGACCACTTGTCTCGAGGCTTTAATAGGATTGTCTCGAGACTAGCTTGGCAAGTTTCAAGACACTAAGTATATGGATCAAAATATAAAGTAAATTTTGTTCTTATGGTCCCGAGACTCAATGGTAAAATAGTTCTAGATGCACATTTTCAAGTGTTCAAACCATACCAAATGGTACTTAAACATACCTAAACTTTACATCCAATTAAGGCCATCAATTAAACACATATAAACACAACCAAACATCATCAAATTATAACCATCAATGCAACATAATTAACTAACTAATTCGTACATAAACAAACTTATAAAAACTAGCGTAATTATCTATTAACTAAATATTAAAATTCAACTTATAAAACCTTATAGGCCAATATACCAAATATACCAAAATGATCACTTAAGCAATATGCCCAAAACAATCTAGGTACATGCCATTTCAACTCAAACACAATATATACATACAAAATAGGTAATAAGGCATGTCCCAAGCTGAGTTATTGAATTGAATGCTTGGCCACTATAATCTATGTCTACTTACTTCTTGTGCACGAAAACAAACATAATCGTACCTTGAGTATTAAATACTCAGTGATGCTAATATAATTCAAATTCCAATATATTGCATTAAGAATAAACTAAGCATATATAACAAGTATCAGTTACTTTGATAATTACTACTTTAACTTATCATAACATTTTCCAACTTTCTTATTCATTTCACATTTTAATATCAATTTCAATGCTTATTCACAATAGACATTAGGATGGATACTTGGATCTATTTGTCTATATTGTTCATTTTGTCATCTTGAATTGCCCAACAACTATGGCTAGTAAATCACCATATCAATGACCCTATGGCATGCCAATGCCAACTATACCCAATCTATGTCTAACATCATTTAACAGGGCATTAACATCATAATCACCTTTGTAACACATATCATTATAATACCAATGTCTCAATATTTATATACATAGCAAACACAAGTTTGAAAATTTATCACATATTGTGACACCCCTAATTTGACCCTAGTCGAAAAGTGGTTTCGGGACCACAAAATTGAGTCATAAAAATAATTAGCCGTCATATTTTATGTTTATTATATGTGAATATGAATGTGTGAAAGTTTCAAGCTTCGATTTAGTCGATTGCATGTGAATTCAGCTAATCGGACTTATGTATGACACTTTTAAAATGTGATAGGTTAATCTATAAGGATCAATTAGTGCATGAAATCAAAAGGGTGGACTTGCATGTCAATTCCCCCACTTAATTAGTAATGGCCAGCCATGACATTGAGGATAGACAAAAATGTGATGGGTAAAGCATATTATAAACAATTTGTGATAACATGTTGTGGGAAGAACAATAAAATATGAGGGGAGTGGGAGGAGAAACCAAAGTTGTTTCATCCTTGCTCCCCCATTTTGCCGTACCTAGAAGAAAAAAAAAGAAAAAAAAAAGGCTTCATCCTCTTTGTTCTTCTTGACCGAAAAATGAAAGAAGGAAGAAATATGTTTTGAGGATTTCGGCAAGATAGCAAGCTAAAAATTTAAGGTATGTGCATTCGGTCATAGAGAAAATTGAATCAAAAGTTGGTTGATCCTTGTCCTCCATTGCCGTAGCCTAAAGGGAGGGGGAAGAAAGTTTGGTTGCCTTGATTTTTGGCTTAGAAGATGGCTAGAATGAGGTATGTATTGAATGATTCTTGAAAATCTATGCATGTTTGAGATGATTAGTTCAAACTCTACTTATCCCATAGATTAAACTTAGAATTTTGAGGTTTGAGATTCGGTCAATAATCTTGAAACTCATAGTAGTTTGTTTTGGTAAGCTTGGTATACGGATGATAGATGTGTTTTGGTTTTGGTTTGATAAAGGTGTTAAAGATGGTGATTTTCGGTCATGTATTAACTTAAATTGTAAGTATGATTTATGGTATAATTTGTGTGATGGAATGGCCTTGAGATTTGGCTTGATTAAATGGGTAAAATGCTAAGTGTATTAAAGATGATGTAATGGATGTTTCGGTTTATGTGAAGTAAATATAGATGATGATTATAAGTTGTTTTATGATTTGATATGGTGATTAAATCTTATAGTTAAGTGTTTAGATATATATATATATATTAATAATGAATTTAGTTGTACTTGCTATGTGAGAAATATGCAATGCTATAGGTATTTGATTATTAGATATGGTTATTTTAGGTTGATTTGTAATGGTATGATTGCATTGATGAATTGGTTTGAAAATGGTGGATAATATGTACATGAGTATTGGGATAGGGCTTTAAGTTCATATTGATAAGTATGCAATATAGGTATTTGGTATGTACATATATTGTTGATGTCGTATGTGTTGGTCATTTTTTTATGATTTGTAATGGTAAAAATAAATTTGTATCACTTTGTGTTATTTATATAAGTGGCTGTATTTTCGGCCATGGTAATTGGCTATCTAGGTTCCATTTATAATGGCAAGTAATGTGAGTTCTTGTTTGTGCATGTGAATTGGGTATTAGTGAAATAAACATAAAAGTTAGTCATGGTATATTTCATAAACACATTATGCACTGAAGTTATACGATATCAACTGTGACTATTAAAGAAGTAATGTTGAATAAGTAATGAAACAAATTCATTTGTTTTAATTAAGCTTAAGAGCAAAGAGGATCAAAGTCGGATAGGGGAAAAGAGAGAGTAAACGAATAGCCGTGGATATCTAATCGTCGACCACTTTCAAGGTAAGTTTTAAGTGATTAAACATTGAGTAAATTCAATCATAATAGGACATAATGAGTTGATTTAATAAGATATGATGTGGCCATGATATGTCTTAAACTCAAATGGTAAGTTCATAAGTGTTTGGACTTGGAAATTTAAGAGCAAATTGTAATAATTTGCTTTGAACAGCAGCAGTAACGTGATTTTAGAAAATCACTATAAATTGTTGGTGTGGAGTTATAGGCTGAATAAAATATGTAATAAAAGCGTAGTTAGTCTAGTTTCTTATAAAAGAGACCGTGGAAGCAAAGAAATTTCCTATAAAGAGATATTTAAAGTTGTGTGGGACAGTGTCAGAATGACTCCGAAATCCCCTGTTCTGTTTTTTGAAAATCATTATAATTTGTAAAAAAATGTTTATAAGATAATATTTATATGCTTAGACTCCTTAATGAGTCTAGTTTCAAATTAAATCAAATAAAACACATTATGAATTCTGTACAATGAAAAATTTGATTCGTAGTAAAGAGTGGTCAGATTAGTCAAACAGTGAAACAGGGGAAACTTTAAGAAAAAGCTGGTACTGATTGGCCAAACCTAAAATTCTGGAAATTTTATGGATGGAAGATATACGAGTCTATATTCAGGGAAAATTAACGGCAAGTGATTTGGAGTTTTGTAGCTCCAGTTATAAATAATTTAGTGACTATTGCTCAGGAAAACAGCTCGTAGTGAATATGTGATTTTGTTGTAAACATGGATAAAACTTGTTTTAGTTGCTCATAAGCTATTGATTAAACCCATATGTGAATTCTAAATCGTGATATTGTAAAACGATATATGAGTTTTAGACGGATCTTCGATATTAAAATTTGTGAAATTGTAAGTTTATGAGTATTCGAATATGAAATGATAGTATGGCGTGAAATTCAATTATTTATTGGAAAATGATTGATGTAGATTCGGCCAAGACAAAGTGCATACATGATAGTATATGTGGTATGTGAAGTATATTTGGATAATTGTGATGTGAATACATGAAAATTTATATTTTGATTTGGGATTTTATGTGATGAATGTGAATGTGTATATATGTGATAAGGCCGAATGGCCAATGTGATGAATGTGAGCATGCATATGTGTGATAAGGCCGAATGGCCAATGTGGTGAATATGAACATGCATATATGTGATAAGGCCGAATGGCCTATGTGATGAATGTGAACATGCATATATGTGATAAGGCCGAATGGCCAATGTGATGAATGTGAGCATGCATATGTGTGATAAGGCCGAATAGCCAATGTGGTGAATATGAACATGCATATATGTGGTAAAGCCGAATGGTCAATGTGAAATATATATATGAGATATGTATATGTGGTAAAGCCGAATGGCTAGTGTGAAATATGTAGGCGATGTGCGTATATTGTGGCCGAAGGACCAAATGTGAAAGGTGTGTATTATTAGATATTTGATGAGGCAAATGAATTACAAATATGACAGTCGATGTGAATGTTGTAACATGTGATTAAATGTACATGAAACTTGGAAATATATTCCGGGTGAGACCCGATGACTACGTGTGGAGATTATGTCCGGGTAAGACCCGATGACTACGTGTGGAGAGTATGCCCGGGTAAGACCCGATGACTACGTGTGGAGAGTATGCCCGGGTAAGACCCGATGACTACGTGTGGAGAGTATGTCCGGGTAAGACCCGATGACTACGTGTGGAGATTTTGTCCGGGTAAGACCCGATAACTTCGTGTGGAGATTTCGTCTGAGCTAAAGGTCTCGCCGATAATCCGAGTAGAGGTTAAAGCTATAAGACTTCGTAATAAGAATTGCTTATAAATATATTCAATGCGAAAGGTTAAACAGGTATGTACTCCAAGTTTGTATGTGAGCTTGATTTAAACTAAATCATAAGGTAGTTATGTGATGCATACGAGAGCAATCTATGAGACTATTCCTATGATTATGTGACATCGTGTAACACCCCGAACCCGAGACCGTCACCGGAGTCGAACACGAGGTGTTAACAGACTTTAAACCACTTATAAAAAAATTTCCCAGACACTGCCAATCTGCGTACTAGTCGCTTAAAAAATCATATCTTGTGTTAAGAAACTCGGAATCTAGTTCCGTAAATTTTCCCCGAAACTAGACTCATATGCCCATCTACATATTTTTTTCTAGAATTTTTGGTTGGGCCAATTAGTACAGTTTATTAGTCAAAGTCTCCCATGTTACAGGGATTGACTACACTGACCTTTGCGCATTACAACTTGGATATCTCCCTGTACAGGGCTTCAATACTGATGTCGTTTGTTTCTATAGAAACTAGACTCAAAGAGGAATCTATAAATATATTGCATGACTCCTAATTATCTCTGGTTAATTTATAATGAATTTCCAAAGTCTAAAAAGGGAATCCAGAAACCGTTCTGGCCCTGTCTTACAAAAACCTGAATATCTCTTAACATACTATCCATATGATCGTTTCGTTACTTTCCTATGAAAATAGATTCATCAAGGTTCGTTTAGATAATTTATTCACTATTTAATTCCATTCCTACTATTTTTAATGATTTTCCAAATCTACATCACTGCTGCTGTCAGCATCTGCCTTTAAGGTAGACTTTACCTATTTCATAGTTTCCATGATTCAACTAGCCCTTTTAGCATAAATAGCACAATTTATGATAGTGATTAACCATTCCCATGGCCAATCCTTGTTAAGCATATCCACACCTCTCAATAACCATATCCATACCAAATGATTATAACATTATACTCAAACATATATAAGCCATTTTCGCATGGCTATCCAAAATTATACAAGTCCAAAGGGTCCATGACCCCCAACAAAAAGGGTAGTCCTATACATGCCATTTCGAAGTTCAACCAAAATTGTACCAAAAGGGGGGGGCTTTGATAGTGTGGGCGACTTCGACTTCAAAATCCCAAGTCCGATAGCTGGAGAACCAAAATCTATAAAACAGAGAATCAAGGAGACGGAGTAAGCAATTTATGCTTAGTAAGTTTTGAGCAAGGGATTCCAGCACAACAAAAGTATAGCATTCATGTAGCTAAACGGATAATTTCATATGCACAATTTTTCAATATCATACTTACTTCACATTACCAACCCTTTTATTCATACACAAAGATCAACTTAGCCAAAGGCCGGTAGCTCATTTATCAACTGAGCGAATACTTATTTGTAAGGGCTCAACTAATTCAAAGCACATACGAAACATACCTTAATGTTGGGATGTTTCAAGCGTATTAACTGAAATTTTTACAGCAAGATCATTCATTCCCAAATCACGTACCTTCGGAATTTAACCGAATATAGCTACTCGTTCAAATGCCTTCGGGACATAGCCCGGTTATAGTAACTCGCACAAATGCCTTCGGGACTTAACCCGGATTTAGTAACTCGCACAAATGCCTTCGGGACTTAACCCGGATTTAGTAACTCGCACAAATGCCTTCGGATCTTAGTCCGGATATGGTCACTTAGCACAAAGCCTTCGGGACTTAGCCCAGACATCATTCAAATAACCATGCACATTTAACAATAAATCATGGCACATTCGTATTTCATTTTCGTTAGCAAAACTCGAACACAAGACACTTATCATTCTTGCAATTTCGGCTCAATAGCCACACACAAAGAGCATGATTTTGATTTGCATAAAACATGATCTAATCAAATCATAATTTAAGCTCTTTTACTCAAGAACTTACCTCGGATGTTGTCGAACGATTCCGATAGCTATTCGACCACTTTTTCCTTCCCTTTATCGGATTTAGTTCCCCTTTGCTCTTGAGCTTAATTAAACAAATAAATTGATTTAATCATTTGAGCATCGAAAAGAGGAACACAAGGCACTTAGCCCATATTTATACATTAGACATTAAAGTCACATATGTACGGAATCATGAATCAAACTCAACATTTTGGCTAATTTTCCCCCTTGGCCGAATTTTCTAAGCCAAGACAAAAGCATCAATATGCTTGCCTCTGACCGAATACATGCAACACCAATCTCCTTCCTATGGCCGAATATGCATGTCTATGTTGGGGCCGATTGCAACACTTAATACATTCTACAAGTATGGTCACTTGTATTGACTAAACACCATTTTGTTTCAAGTTCAAAACTTGGCTAATACACACATATATACACTAGTAAAGCATCCTCTCCCTTTCCATCAATTTAACACATGCATTACTCATTAATATACAAAAATTATATTCGGCCTTAGCACACAACTTGCTAGCCGATTCTTCTCCATCTAGCAACCAATGCACATATGTGCTCACTCAAAAATGCTAAAAAGAAGATTCAAGAATCATCAATCCACCATCACATGCATCATTAACAAGCTTCATATTTAGCATGCAATGGCATTAACACAAAATCCACCTAGGCCGAATATCATCCCCATGACATAGCAAAGATTTGAACCATGGGCTAATTAGAACTCAAGCTAGCAACTAAAAAAAAACATGCATGAATCTCATGGCACAACCTCAAACATACCTTGATCTAGATACAAGTATGGCCAAACCTCCTCCTAATCCTCTTCCAAACCAAATATGAAGCAAGAACTCCTTCCTCCTTCCTTAGAATTTTCGGCCAAAAGAAGATGAAAAAGGATGAACAAAATTTTTCTTTTCTTTTCTTTAACTCACGGCAATGGGGGGGGGAAACAACCACACACTTTTTTTTTGTTTTCATCATATTCCCTTTCATTATTTTATGCCCATGCTCCTTATTTTATTGTTTCCACCCATGATGCACCAACACAACATGTCTATGACATGTCTTGCCCATCACACTTGGTCTACCATGCTTGTCATGGCCGGCCACTACTAATTAGGGGGGGAATTTGACATGCAAGTCCCCCCTTTTTATTTCATGCACTAATAGGTCCTTATGCTTTGACCTATCACATTTCAAAATTTTCTCACATAAGTCCTATTTACTAAAATTCACCTACAATTAAACAAAATTCAAACACGAAATTTTCACACATGCACATGTACATATAATGAGCATCAATTATGGCGGTTAATTATTTTTATGACTCGGTTTAGCAGTCCCGAAATCACTTCCCGACTAGGGTCAAATTTTGGGCTGTCACACATCGGATCAGTGTGAGAGGTTATGTGAAATCATACGATATATCTATGTCACATGAGCTCACTTTTATGTGAAAGTTTATCTGCCTATTGTATATGATGAGATGTGCATATTCGGTAAATGGATGGTATGCCCGAAGGAAGAGTGAAATAAAAATACGAACAACTATGTTATAATTTGATTGTTTTCTGTTGACACTGCTTAAAACTTACTAAGCATTGTAATGCTTACTCAGTTTACTCTGTTTCCTCTGTTTTATAGATCTCATTGCGAAGCTACAGGCTCGGGGATCGTCAGCAACTAGTCACACTATCACTGTCCACCGCTTGTTACTGTTATGTTTAGAATTATTTTATGGCATGTATAGAATAGACTAGTGGCAGAAGAATATTTTTGGTTAATGTATATAAGCCATGCGAAAATGGCATCTTTTGAATGTTTACTTAGTGAAGTTTAAATTTTACCTCTGGCTGTGCTTAGTACTTATTTAAATGAACCATCTTTATTTCAAGAAAAAGTTCAAAATTTTACTGTTCTGACATGAGTTACAAGTCCGGTAATGCCCCTTACCTATTCTGGTGACGGTTACAGGATAGGGGTGTTACACATATTCCAAATATCACCAATTGAATCCATTATTCAAAGTTTATAGGGAAAGATATCATTACCATGATGCATAGTCATATTGATTATAATGATTAATTGGTCTATGAAAGCAAATTAAAATTGAATTATAGAAGCACAAACCGAAGTGACTGTTCGTTAGCAACTTCAGTTTTTCCTTTGTTCTGAGACGTTCATACATCATCTTTAGTTATAAAAGTTAAATTTGAATATAGAATGTCATAGCTCAAATTTCAACGATGTCGAAAATAGTGGTTCGAGGCAACCAAATCCGAAAATGAACTCGTAGATTATATTATTTAATATTTATGAGCCAAATGTAGCTTTTAAAAGATTTTTGAAATAGTAAATTGTGTTTTATAAAGATTTATTTGGTCAAGAAATTAAGAAAAAAATCGAGATCTCAGTGTTATAAACCAAGCCATAAATATTTTTATAAATATTTACAGAGTGCCAATAAGGTATTACTAAAATTTTGTTAGAAAATTTTAACGTTTGGGTGATTAATTAAATAAAAAGGACTAAACTGAAAAAGGTGTAAGAGTTGCTAGAAGGATTAAATAGCTTAATTGACAAATAAGAAAGGACCTAAAGTGCAAATAAGCCTAAAGGAGATACTTTTGGGCGGCACAAGTAGAGAAAAATCAGGAAAATTGAGGAAATAAGGGCAAAATGGAAAAATAACAAATTTTACTAAATAAAAAGGGAACTAGAATGAAATATCTAGAATTCTCTTCATTTCTCTTCATTTTCATCAGCTAAAAAACAGCCATTGAAGAGGGTTCAAGCTGGTTTTCATACTCTAGCTTCATGTAAGTTTAATTCTTGCTTTCTCCTTGAAATTTCTAAGATTTTGGACTTTTACAATTGGGTCCAACTTACTATATCATTAGTTTTTGATTCCATGGCTAATTTTTAAAGTTGCTATGGATGAGTGTTGGAAGCATATGATGAATAAATATAGAATTGAAGCTTTAATTTGATGTATGATGATTTTATCAAGTAAAATTGATGGAAATTGATTTTAGGACCTAATTATGAATAAGTTTAGAATTAAGGTCTAGTGCTAAAGTTCTGATTTTCAAGGGTTACGAAGTAGTTTAAAATGATAGAATAAAGTATTAATTGAGAAAAATTAGCAAAATTGAGGGGTTAATTGAGTAAGGACTGAATTGTATGAACTGTGAAATTTGGGGTAAAATGGAAATCAACATTTTGCATTAAAACTGTTTTGGAAAACAGCAGTAGTCTAACTTTGAAAAATCACCAAAAATTTTAGAAATCGAATTATAGGATGAATAAAATATGAAATTAAATCTTATTGAGTCTAGTTTCTTATAGAAGAACAATGTAAGTAATGGAATTGTAAATCATGAGATATAATAAATTTTATGACACAATGTCAGAATGATTTCAGATTCCCCTATTCTGACTTTGGAAAATCTTAAAAAATTTAATAAAAATAATTTGGGCTTAAATTTATATGTTTAGAATTATGAATGAGTCTATTTTCAAGAGAAATAAACGGGAATATTATTCGAATCCCGTACGAGGAGATAATTAATTTTTAGTGAAGAAGGGTCAGAAATGTTAGACAGCAGAATAGGGGTGATTTTAAAGAATAAAATATACTTATTGGTTAAACCAAAAATTCTAAAAATTTTATGGTAAGAATATAAATAAGTCTAGTTTTAGGGAAAATTATCGGATCTTAATTCAGAGTTCTGTAGCTTAAGATAAAAATAATTTAGTGAGTATGACGCAGATGGACAGCTTGAATATTCATATAAGTAAATAGTAAAAATTATAGATAATGTTACTTACAAGTGTGTTATATACATTAAGGATATGGAATGGAGAGGAGGAGGAGGAAAATATGTGAGTGACTTATGCATAAATTGATCAGATGCTCGATTATATTTGGTAAATGTTAAACTTTGTTAAAATGAAAAATGTAATAAATTCATGTTTGAATTAAATGTTATTTATGTTAAAGAATAATTTGAAATTGTGATAGACACGAAGAAATAGTGAATGGCATGCTTATGTATGGTTATATGTATTTATATGAAACACAAGAAAATGATGGTTATATATTTGATATATGGAGACATAAGACTATGATATATGAACATGGAATATATTTTATAAATGTATTCGTTCATAATTATAGAATTGTGCAACTCAAGTGTACTATTTGTATAAAGATAGTATTTCAAATGATTTTATGAGTAAAGTTCTAATGTGAGATAGTCTGAAATCAAGACAAATTGTTATGAAAGCGTATTTAAAATACATAGATATGATTGTTATAAGTTATATGAATAAATGATGTGTAAAAGTATATGCATATGAGAAATTTAATGAAAGTTGAGCCCATACATGTTTCTTGATATTTATATGAATTATATGACTAACAATGTGATAAGAATAGGTATTAGGGCTCATGATCAATTCGAATAATTATGCTTTGCATAATTGTGTTGAATATAGAGAAGCGGTAAGTTAATTACCATGTTATACGAATTTATTAAATATTACATGTATACTTTGTTTTACTTTTTCCCTAATTAATAATGATTCGGTAAGCTCCGGTAATGCCTCGTACCCTGTTCCAATGAGGGATATAGGTAGGGGGTGTTACACAGAAACCCATTATTCAGACAATTCAAATAATTTACAATAATTTAAACATGAATGCATTTATTACAATTTAGTCCTTTGAACTCCTAATGTCTGAAATGTTTGAATCATACGATGTACTTGATCGAATCTAAATCTGACTTACTAAATATAGTATAGGGACTTCCTAATTTCATTATTTATTTATAAACTCCAAACTTTTCACCTTTTATAAATAGGTCCTTAGTAAAACATACTTTGTTAATATTCCAAGCTTGATTTCAACTTGCTTTACTATCACTAACCACATATCTATCATGTTCACATTTAATTTAAACTAACCTAATTCAAATTCTCTAAGGTTTTTTAATAATGAAAAACTGTATCTAAACTTGCTAATTTTCTCAATTAATTAAGGGTCATATTTACCCATCATCAATTAACCAAAATTCAACTAAAAAATGAAGAAAGAACTCTCCTATTCTCCTATGAAGGTACGTCAATGGTGGAAAATGAGAAGGCAATGTTTTCTTCTTTTTGTTTCTTGTTTGATCAGTGGAGAAGAGAATAGAAAGTGTATTCTCCTGATGTGTATATAATTTTAGTTTAAAAAGTTATTAACTTTAATTTACCTTTTTTTAATGAAACAATTATATATATTATAATTATTATAACATTAATAAGTTAATCATTCCATTCCAATAATCTATTATGCAATTAGTTAAATTATCTTATAGCCCCCAACTTAATTTCTAACTAAGTTTTTTTTTCATTTTTTAAATTAAAAATTCAACAACGATTCTATTTTTATGATTTAGTCCCTGCACTATAACTATTAATCAATTCATGCTAATTTTTTATTTCCGAACTTAAACATCTCATTTTAACAATTCAACTCAAAAACCAGGTTTTTCTAACACCATGGAAATTGAGTCATTACGACTCTTCCATTAAATTACTATTGGTGGCTTTTGTTTATTGGCATAATAATAAATTTAGTCCTCTAATGTTTCTAGATTCTATCAATTTAGTCATAATTCTAAGAATTCACAAAATTTAGCCCTCAACTTTACACATTCTATCAATTTAGTTTTACTTCTTAAAAATTCAAATTTAAAAATTTTTAAAATAATAAATATTTAAAATTTCATTTTTCGATAAAAATATAAAAGATCTTATAAAATTACAAATAAATAAATAAATAAAGTAATAGCGGTTTTTCTCTTTTTTTACATGAAATTTATTTATTAAAATAATATTTATATAAATAAAATATGATGGCTTAAAACCAATAATTTGAAGTGTTTTTCTTGCGTATTCTTGATAAACCAGCATTTATATATAGATGTAGGAGGATTTGCTTGGGAAGTAAGAAGCCCCTTTGACATCTCTTCATCTGCAAAGAATTCTCGATGTGAAAACACATAGACAAAGGGCTGATATTCGAATAGGAAAAAGAATGGACTCGCAGGATCCCAAATGAATTGGCTTATTCAAAAAAAGCCTTGTTCTTTGGAAGATCTATCTCTTGCCTGGTATTGCATGGTTCCACTCTGCAAGAAAGCCGAATCATTCTCTTGAAGCTCATCCTTTTCATCATAAATGATTCGCTTGCCCTGAAATGACACGGCCCAATAGAGAAATCCCAATTCATTGGGCCTTTCGATACAATAAAATAGAAAGCCCCAAGGGCGCTATATCCTAGGAACCCAAACTATGTGATTGAATAAATCCTCCTCTATCTATTGCGGGTCGAGTACTCCTTCTCCTTCCCATTCTTCAAACTTCGATTCGTATTTTTCATGGAGATTTCTCTGATCAATGATAGAACAAGATCCATTAAAAAAAACCCACAAATAAGACTTAAATCAAATTCAAACTTTTCCTTTTTTTATAGTTTATTTTATACATAATGGATTTTATTATACGTCTAGCATTGCTCTTTAATTCTCGTTAAATTTGTCGAGTGTTGGACACCGCCTTCACATCAATCATCAGAACTAATAATCCTTACATCAATCATCAGAACTAATAATCCTTACTCTGAACTTCTTAATTTCCACATCCTCCATCATTGCGCCATAGAACTAAGAATTGGTTGTGGAGCTAACGACATGACCTTTCACCTACTAGATCTCCAAGACCTCATCTTCATCTATATATCCCTAATCATGTCTGCCCTCAAGCACAACCTCAAACGCAACAAACCTGTTCTAGGCAACAACCTAAAGACATAAATTCTTACCCTTTTCAACCTTAGGTTGTAATTTTTTATCCAACCTAAACATGGTGGTCGTTAATGTTAAAAAAAGAGAAAAACTGAATTGCATAAGTCCTCTTTATGGTTTTTTTTTGCTTAAAGTTTTATTCATAAGATTATTATTTTATTTATAGAATTATTATTTTAATAAATAAATTTCATATTAGAAAATAAGAAAAATAGATATTCATTTATTTATGAATATTTTTATAATTTTATATTCATATTTATAAAATCTTATGTATATTATCGAAAATGAACCTCTAAATATTTTTTTAAAAAAGTTATTAAAATTTTTAAGTTTTAAGTATCAAGAGTAAATTGATAAAATGTGTAAAGTTGAGGGCTAAATTTATTAAATATTTTAGATTTAGGACTGAATTGATAGAATCTATAAACATCGGACGGCTAAATTTTTTATTACACCAATAAAAAGGACACTATTAGTAATTTAACGAAAGAGTGGCCAAAATATTAAATCTCGATAATATTAATAACTAAAACATAAACATGTAAATAGTTGAGTGACTATTTTTATAGTTTACCAGTTTTTAAGGAAAAAAAATGTTATTTATGTATAGTATATATAATCGATATATAGTAAATTTATAGAGTACATAAAATTAAGAGTAAATTGCAATACTATATGTCTTTTATAATATTAAAGCTTAAAATAATTACTCAAAAAAGTTTTAAAAAAATAAGTAAAATTAGGATGCAGTGGTGTGAAGTAGAGTTGTCCGGGCTGCACTTTAGAGCCTCCTAAGTTGTTTTAGCTCTGTTTGTGTTTGTATTTGCCAACACTTGTGATTCTGAAAATAACATATATTTTGAATCCCTTAAAGATCCGGCCCGGCTCGGTTCATACACCTCTCTAATTTGAATTTTTATATTTTGAATTTATTGTAATTTGGCTAGATTTAAAATATGAATTTAAGTCTATTCATCTTTATCTATGATTAATTCAAGTTTATTTTAAATTATTTATATTTATATTAATTTTTTATTTTATATTTAATAATATTTTCATTTATTAAATTTTATATATAAACATCATTTACATTGTTATATTATATTTATTTTTATGTTATAATTTACATAATATATAAAATAACATGGTATAATTATTACAAACTTAGAAAACGGACTAGGTCGAGCTCAGGTCTTGAATGTTCAAGCTTGAGCTTGATCGATCTTTTAAATGAGCTTAAGTTTTTTTTCCAAGCAGTATCAAATTTTCGACAGGCCTTCGGGTTTGGACGAATAATCCTACCCATAAACAAGTTTATTCATAAAATAAATATTAGATTATGTGACACTAATAATATGAGTAAAAAAATTATATAGAATATATTTATAAGGCAATTGCGTAAAAATAAATAAGATTTTAGTAAAATGGAAAAATTGAGACCTTTAAAGAATTTGATGTCTTAAATTTAATTCTCACTATTTGTGAATTTATTTTAGACTTAAATTGTTTTTAATAGAATGGCTTAAATATTAAAAAATGCTATCATAATAATATTTTTTATTTTTTTAACAATTTTTTAAATTTTTAATTAACTCGTGATACCATCTTCATTAAACATTTTAAAATAATAATAAAATGTTTAACCAAACAAAATGTCTTGCAATGAGCCCAAGTACCAAACCCTCACAAAAGAAGCCCAGGACGGTTGTTACTCCAACAAATATTGATCCAATGTTCATCCAAATATTTGATAAAAATGATATTATGTATTTAAATTTTAGTTTTTTTTATTTTTTATTTTTAAGAATTTAATTTGTCTATTATTAAATTTAAAATTTTAAGTTTAATAGTTAATATGGTTAAAATTTTTCTGTTAAGAATTTAATTTTTTACTTTTTTACATGTTAAATATTTATAATGTCGAAATTTAAAACAAAAGAATAACATGATTTTTTTTTATAAATTTTGAAAAAAATTGTGTTCATACCTTAAGTTTGTTAAAAATTAGATATTTGAAATTTTAAAAAATAGTAAAAAAGTAGTACATTTTGTGCATTAATTCGAAAATAAAATCATATATACACTTGTAAAAGAGCAAAAGGAGAAAATAAAAATGATAAAATTGTAGGACACAATCTTTTTTATTAAACTTAAGAATAAATGTACTTCGAAAACTACATTTAGCTGGTTTTAAAACTAAAAATTAAATAAAATTATTATAATAAAAATTAAATAAAATTATCTTTTAATATTATCAATAAATATAGAGGGTAAATTTTAAAGAAAATTCATAAAGATAAAAGACCAAATATATACATTACTAAACTATAGTAATAGATTTGTGAAAGAACGAGATGACCAAATATAAAAAAATATCTCCATAAAAATTATTGTTGTTCATGTAAAGTAACTTGTTATTTGACTGAAAAAAGAATACTTAATATTTAAACTTTATTTTACATTTTCAAACTGTCTGTCGGCGGAAAAATAAAGCCTTTAACCAATTACTTGGGTCTGCTCGGTGTAGCATGGGTTAGGATTTAGTTTTTGAATCACATTTTACGTGTTTTGCTTCTAGGGTTTCTACAATCAGTTTGTCCGTTTCTATTCCTATGATCAGTTTTCTATTCTATTTTTTATTGGTGTTTGTGATTTCGTGATTCTGTCTCCATGGAAATCGATTTGGCGGGGCTGAGCATCAATGAAGTCGAGGAAGAAGCATGAAAGTTTCATGACGGATCAGAGACATAAGCAAAAGTATTTGATCTATGTCTGGTGGGATGTTTTCTCACTATCAGTGTGAGCAATGAGAAATACTTTGGCTAATCTGTGGTATCCCCTGGGTGGTTTGCAGATCTGGGAGAAGCAGTATCTGTTCAGATTTTACAATAAGGTGGACATTGATAAGGTGGTAAAATGTGTGCCATGGGCTTTCAATAATCATTTGTTAGTTTTTCATAGACTGGAAAATAATGAAGATCCTATGCAAGTACTGTTGATTTATTCTTGGTTTTGGCTTGGGTCCAAGTGCATGATCTTCTCCCCGGGTTTTTTCTGAAACAGTGACAAAATAGATTGGTAACTTTAACGGAGCATTTGAGGAGTATGATTTAAGGCAGATCTCGAATGGTGTAAATCAGTACTTACATATAAGGGTGAGGTTAGATGTGAGATTTTCGTTCAAGCGTGGAAAGAAAATTCAAATCTCCCTATCAAATTTTATTTATACGAGATTTCAGTATGAACAACTCACGTTATTTTGCTTCATATGTGGTTGTCTTGGACATAGTTTTTGTCCAATCCGGTTAAACAGGGAATTCAAGTAGACTGAGATAGGATGGGAATCTCACTAAGGGCGCTGATAAGGAGAGCTAGCACAACAACTAGTGTATGGCTTTGGGAGGACAATGAAGCGGGAATTTCGAGAGGAATTCTGAGGATGAGATTGGGGGAGCAGACACAAAAGGATAAAATTTCATCATATAAAAGGGAAACAGATTAATCCAATCTTAGGGATTAAATTGGAAGGAAATTTTCTAGTGGAACTGATGGAAGGGGTTGAATACTTATCTGTATTGGATTAAGATTTGCTAGTTCAAGACTTAAAAAGGATAATCCAATTGAGGGCCTTGATGGTAAGAAGAGGCCAAGGACACCTAAAAGTTAAGAAGAGGCCAAGGACACCTAAAAGTTAAGAAGAGGCCAAGGACACCTAAAAGTACCACCATGTTTCTGGATTTATAGATGCATTGGGGGTAACTGATGAATCGGTTAATGCTTATTGCATAGGATCATTGGCGACCGCCAAGGGGCAGGCCGACCGGTAGCAATGAAACTCATAAGTTGGAATATTCGCGGATTAGGGAGTCTGTGAGCTATCAGGAGACTTTAGCATATTCTGAAATCATTCCATCCCTAAGTAGTCTTCTTTATGGAGATAAAATTGGACTCGCGGAGAATGGAGGGAGTTCATAGAAAGTGTGGTTTTCAACGTGGTATTGTCTTACAGATTGAAAGTACGAAGGGGGCCTTAGTCTTGAATGGAGAACGAAAGTTTCAGTTAGTTTAAGGAGTTATTCGAGGTATCATATTGATGTGGAGGTTCATGATGAAAATTTTAATGGAAATTGGAGAATGATTGGCTTTTATGGCTCTTCTGATATGAGGTATCGCATTGAGGTTTGGGATGTTCTTAAAGGGTTGGGGCAGGCACCGTTGAAGTGGGAGCCTCCATTTTGAGATATTCTTTTGTCCAAAACTAGTAAAACCAAGTTCCATGTTTGCCCAAAACAATAACCCCTCCTCGTTCTCTATAAACCCAAAATGCCCCCTTTTCCAAACACATATTTAAAAGGTAATCAAAACCTGCAAAAGGACAAGAAAAGTAAAAAGAAAATCAAAGAGGAAAAATCAGAAGCAAGCAAAAACCCACTTGGCTAAACTTGGTTTCATCAATTTAGGGAGGTGTAGGTTTAATCTAAACAATGAAAGTAGAGGAAGAGCAACAAGGAAGTCTCGGAGGCTGATGTGATGGTTGAACAAGGAAGTCTCGGAGGCTGATGTGATGGTTGACGATGGCAATATTTGAACATCGATAGCTAGGTTTCTTGTATGGACAGTGTAATAGGCCAATTTTGGCTTAGCCCATTTATAAAATAAAAACCAAAATATAAACAAAAGTCCAAATATTTTTTTTTACAGACCTTTAAATGACCCAAAACCCAAACTAAAACCTAGTCAAATAACCCAAACCCAATTACATGCCCAAATTAAAACCCTAGCCCACAAAGCCAAACACTATCAGTAAAGAACAGAAAAAACTCTAGCCCCTTAAGCCTTCAGCCGCCGCATGCTAGGCCTACCCCTAGCCACCTCGCGCGCCGCTCTTCCGGACGCCTCCTCCACGCTTCTCTGACAATCACTTGCAACACGCAAGCAAAGAGAAACATGCAACAGCAAAGAAAACAAATAACAAAGAGACAAAAAAATAGAAATAAAAAAGATGGTAGTTTCGGTTATAAAAGCCATGATATTTCAATGTATTTCTGCTTCTTCTTTTTTCAAATACAAAAAAAAAATCAATAAAAAATGAAAAATTTTCAAAGGTGATCGACTTTAAAAACGAATTATGGAGTCGCCACCAAGATTTTTTGGTTTAGGTGTGATCGGGTCACCTAATAAATCATTTTATTAAAATATGGATTTCGGGCCTACGAAAAATCAAGAAACGGGTTCGGGAGTCGATTACATACGGAGAAGGATTAGCACCCTCGTAACACTCAAAATTGGTACCTAATTGATTAATTTATGTCCTAATGTTGAAAATTTTAAAAAACATCGAAATACGATCCCTTTAAAAGTGTGTGAACAACTCGAGTTGGATTTTAAGATTCACTCGTTCCAAAAGAATAAAATACTACATCCAGCACTTTAGGACACAATATTTTAAGCCTCTAAAATACTGAGATCACCTCATGATTTCCAAAACACGCGAAGCAACTCCAATTGGATTTTGAGATTCACTTGTTCCAAAGGAATAAAATACCACATCCAGCACGTTAGGACACGATATTTTAAGCCTCCAAAAACTGAGATCACCTCATGATTTTCAAAACACGCAACGAAAATTTTTAAAAGGGTATTTAGTTATTTGGTCCAATGATAAATCGAAACCTAGCACGTTAGGGCACGATTCCTCGAATTTCCAAACACGAAACGTTGCCTCGATTTGTGAAGTTTTAAATACAATTGCAAAAACGAGTCAAAATATACTTGTTTGAGTTGTTTGGAAATAAAGGACAATCGATATTGAGTGAATATGGGAAATATAATCATGATGCAACAACAAGAAACAAAAATATAATTACATATATGAACAATAATATGTGAAAACGACATGAAAGCCAATGACGACACGTGATATGCAAGACAACACAAGAACTAGGAATCAATGATATAAACAATTTAAAGACCATTAAATATATACAAAGAAATAACACAAGTAAAAATTTGAAATAATTTGTGCATATAAAACTGACAATGTATGAATAATTATTAAAATATATATATTACGTAAGAAGAAATTCAAAATAATAATATGAAACATAAACAAGTTAATTTAACTAATGATATATATATATGTATGAAAATGAAAAAAAGAGTGTAAATGATGTATACCAAGGTACCAAAGTATTTAAAATAAATAAAATATATAATTTAAAATAAGATCCTTTAAAGAGAGCCAAATTATACATAAATAAACTTAAAAGAGAATATATACATATAATAAATTTAAAAGAGAACATTTACATAAAATAATATGAAACAATAATGTGTATAGAATAAAGCTAATTTCATATAATAACATATAAGAGTTTTCAAATGTAATATCATACAAAATAAGATATATATAAAAAAAACTCTAAAATAATGTTGTTTAAAAAAAAACAAAATGGTCAAAGTGATTTTATATATATATACATAAAGCTAAATGAATTTTAATAATAATAAAAAGTGAATCATGCAAATAAAACAGAAAACTCAATTAAAATAAAGTTTAAATAAAAGGGATACTTTATAAATAAAATAAACCATTGGAATTTGAAAAGGAGGGGAAAAAAACACAAATGTGTGAGGGTCGAAAATGAAATTATTCCCTAGCTTCAAGACACATCACTTCAACGCGGACCAAAATGAGCAAATGCACCAGTTTCAGGAAAAAAATTGAAAAAAGACCAAAGAAATCTAAATGAGACTCAATCAAAAAACACCAGAATAGGGAGGGACCAAACGCACAAATCCCCCATTCGAAAGCAAAACGCGCGGGTCTGCTCCCTCCCAAATGGTGCTTCTTCAGTGTGTTATTTAAAATAAAAAAATGTTTTAAAAATCATTTTTATTTTTGCCCCCTTTTTAAAACCCTAATGCTCTCAAACTCTTCCTATTTTCCTTTTTCTTTTCAGCTGAATGGCTCTCAAATACCACCACTCTTGTCACACACGCCGCCGTAAACAACCAACAGAGGGCCGAAGAACCCCTCTTGCGAGGCGAATCGAGAAGTACTCACCCTTTCCCCTTTTATTTCGTATTTTCGGATTTGAATGGAAATGAAAATAAAGCGAAAGAACAGGAAAAAGAAAATCATAAATAACCACCTTAGAAATGTTTTCTTGGTTGCTCTTTACTCTCTTTTTTGGTATATTTTGTATTTCAAAAAAAAACATTTACAATTAAAAATCAAAGGCTTTATAGCCAAAATACAAGTAGTTTTTGTTGTTTTCTTGTCCAACTTGCAGGCCGTGAAGTTGTGGAGAACGAAGGGCATGGAGTATGAGTGCAAACATGGAGCAGGGTACACGGGGATCGTGTATGGAGTGCCAACGTGGGGGTTGCAGCATGGGTGACCTAGGTTTCCCTAGGTTAGCCGATTAGATTTAGATTTTGGGCCATGGGTATGGGGCCTGTCTCATGTAATTGGGTTAATTTCATTTTGGGTTTTGGGTTTGTATTTGGACATTTAATATTTTGTTTTATTATTTGGTTTTTGTATGTGGATGGGCCTAGGACAAAATTGGGTCTTACAACTGCCCCTCTTTGCCCATTGTTGTGTAACGAGAAAGGAGCAAAGACCCTAAAAGGACCAATTTTGTCCGGTCTGGCCGAATCTTTGACTTCTTTGGTGCTCCTCTTCTTCAAGTAGTCTTATAGCAACTTTAGGAAGATAAGATTTGTGACTTCAACCTGCTCCACTACAACTTTAGGGAGACAAAGTCGGTGGCTAAAATCTGCTCCATAGCCGATACATGGAGATAAGACTCACCATCTTCGATCTACTCCATAGCCGATACATAGAGATAAGATCTGTAATTTTCAGTCTACTTCCTACAACTTCAGGAAGATAAGACTTGTATATTCAACCTGCTCTCTGTAACTTCAGAGAGATAAGGCTGATGGCTAAAATCTACTTCATAGCCGATACATGGAGATAATACTCGCCATTTTTGATCTAGTCCATAGCCGATACATGGAGATAAGATCTGTAATTTTCAGTCTGCTTCCTACAATTTCAAGAAGATAAGACTTGCATATTGAGCCTGCTCTACTGCAACTTTAGAGGGATAAGGCTGGTGGCTAAAATCTGCTCCATAGCCGATACATGGAGATAAGACTCGCCATTTTTGATCTGTTCCATAGCCGATACATGGAGATAAGATCTGTAATTTTCAGTCTGCTTCTTGCAACTTCAGGAAGATAAGACTTGTATCTTCAACCTGCTCTCTTGTTAACTCAGAGAGATAAGGCTGATGGTTAAAATCTGCTCCATAGCCGATACATGGAGATAAGACTCGCCATTTTCGATCTGCCTCATAACCGATACATGGAGATAAGATCTGTAACTTTTAGTCTACTTCTTGCAACTTCAGGAAGATAAGACTTGTATCTTCAACCTGCTCTCTTGCTACCTCAAAGAGATAAGGCTGGTGGCTAAAATCTGCTCCATAGCCGATACATGGAGATAAGACTTGCCATTTTTGATCTGCCCCATAGCCGATACATGGAGATAAGATCTGTAATTTTCACCGATGTCGCTACACTATCCTCTGGGAAACATGCCCTGCAGACTCGGTTTCATGTCTATTTTTATGCCAAATGATTAAGATACTATGAACAAAATTAATCAGATGCTCCTAACCAAATGTGTTATGAATGATATGAATGTAAAAATGAAAATGATTTCTTTTTTAAATGCTTAAAGTGTCATCACTCATTATTAATCAGAGTTTTATCACTATCGTATTATGCTGTCTTCTTGCTCAACTAGCAATTCCCAACAAAAACCTGTAGAAACAACCCATTTTGCTCAAGTGGTTTGCCCCATTGCAACTTCAAAGTCTATTTCACTGTACTTCTAGAACCTAAGGTTTGAAGAATATCATGATCCCCTCTTATGCTTTGGCTGTCACCATATCCTGTTTTCTTATTCAATCAATATCCTTGATCGAAAACCTAAAGAGATAATCCCAATTTGAACACAAATATTCCACCCCTAAGCTGGGTAAGTTCTAAACGATAGTCCTGTTTCAGGTTCTTGTACCATTTAGAAACTTCTAGAGTAATATGCAAAACCTCTTTTGCAAAAGTATTATTAGTCCATTAATCGTTATTTCAATACAAGCACGTGAACATAAAGATAAAGATGGACAAAACTAAAATTTATTAGGAACAAGATTCAAGAAAAATGGATTAATTACATGTAGCAAATACTGCTAAAGTACAAAAATTGGTAAAAGGGGAACAAAAATGAGCGCCTCAGATATCACAGCCTAAGCTCCTCCATATGAACTCCAAGAGAACCATTTTGAGCTTATCATGTGTGTAGAAGATCTAGCGTATTCTGTCGATGCCCCAAGACATGCGTACTTCCTCCTCATTAATTCCAGCATAGCAAGACTACCACCTACCCTATCCTTGGTCAAAATTTGAATTGCCCTTTTCGGGTTTTCAATTCAAAACCCCTTTGGTCTCAAGGCGCCCTTTGTGGGTTTTCACCTCGGCCTCTCCTTTTTTTTTGGGTGCCCTTTGCAGGTTTTCACCTCTTAAGCGAATTACTTCTTGACTGAATCCGAATTTACTAGGTTAGGCAGGCCCTTACCATCTATCTTAGTTAATATCAGTGCTCCTCCAGAAAAAGCCTTCTTTACCACGTAAGGTCCTTCCCAGTTTGGCATCCATTTCCCTCTGAAATCTTTTTGCATAGGGAGAATTTGTTACAATACCAAGTCCCCCTCATGGAATACTCTAGGGGAAACCTTTTTGTTGTAAGCTCACATCATTCGCCTCTGGTACATTTGACCATGACGGATAGCCTTCAGTCTCTTTTCTTCAATCAAGTTCAGCTGATCATACCGGGACTGAGTCCATTCTGCTTCGTCTAGCTTCAACTCTGATAAAACCTGAAGAGAAGGAATTTCAACTTCAATGGGCAAAACTGCCTCCATCCCGTAAACTAATGGGTAAGGTGTTGCCCCGGTAGAAGTTCTGACAGATGTTCGATAGGCATAAAGAGAAAACGGTAACTTTTCATGCCAATCCTTGTAGGTCTCAGTCATTTTCCCCATGATCTTTTTGATATTCTTATTGGCTGCCTCAACCGCACCATTCATTTTTGGGCGATAAGGTGATGAGTTGTGGTGCTTAATCTTGAACTACCTGTAGACCTCCACTATCACGCTGTTATTCAAATTCAACGTGTTGTCAGATATGATCCTTTCTAGCATGCCATATCGACATATGATTTCTTTTTTCAAGAACTTGCTTACTGCCGACTTTGTAACGTTGGCATATGAAGCAGCCTCTACCCACTTGGTGAAGTAATCGATGACCACAAAGATGAATCGATGTCCATTAGAAGCCTTTGGTGACATTCGCCCAATGACATCCATGCCCCACATTGAGAAAGGCCAATGAGAAGTCATGACATGAAGGGGTGAAGGAGGCACGTGGATCTTGTCACCATAAATTTGACACTTATGGCATTTGTTGGCATAGCTGATGCAATCTCCTTCCATTGTGGACCAGTAGTACCCGAATCTCATAATTTGCCTGGCCATTGTGAACCCATTTGCATGCGTCACGCAGACACCTTCATGGACTTCTTCCAGGATTTTCTTAGCTTCAACAGCATCAACACATTTTAACAGCACCTAATCCTTCCTCCTTTTATATAGGATTTCTCCATCTATGACATAGTTACTGGCTAGCCTTCTCAACGTCCTCTTATCATTTTCAGTTGCCTGATCAGGATATTCACGGCTTTTCACATATCGTAAAATATCATGATACCAAGGATAATTATCTCTCTCTTCTTTGTCGTCTATACTGTAACAATGAGCTGAAGCCTCATAAATACTCATCTGGATCGGCTTCATATTCTCTCATACATTTACTCTGATCATAGAAGCTAACGTAGCCAAAGCATCTACCATTTGGTTTTCGTCTTGCGGGAGATAATAGAAAGTGATATCATCAAACACCTTACTTAAATCCCAAACTAGCCCATGATAGTTTATCAACTCTGAGTCTCTTGTTTCCTATTTACCTTTAAGATGATAGATCACAAGTGCATAATCTCCATACACCTCTAACACCTTGATTTTACGTTCAATGGCTGCATGGATTCCCATGATACAAGCCTCATACTCTGCCATATTATTTGTGCAATCAAAAACCAATTTACAAGTGAATGGATAATGATCTCCATATGGGGATATCAGGACTGCCCCAATTCCATTGCCAACAACGTTTGATGCTCCGGCAAAATTCAGTTTCCATGGATGATCTTCTGAAATGTCATCTTCGGTAGTTGCCACATACATTAGATCTTCATTAGGGAAATCAAAGTTCAAAGGCTCATAATCTTCTAAAGCTCTGCTGGCTAGAAAATCTACTATTGCGCTCCCTTTCATAGCCTTCTGATTCACATAAACTATGTCAAATTCAGAAAGCAGGATTTGCCACCGGGTCATTCTTCCACTTAGAGCAGTCGACTCCGTCATGTACTTTAGAGGGTCCAGTTTTGAGAATAATCAAGTCATGTGGTATAACATGTACTGCCTCAATCTCCGAGTGGTCCAAACCAAGGCACAACATAATTTCTCAACTGGTGAGTATCTCATTTCACACTCAGTGAATTTCTTACTGAGGTAATATATTGCCCTTTCTTTCTTTCATGTCTCATCGTGTTGGCCGAGCACACATCCCATTGAATTATCAAATACTGTCGAATACAGTATCAATGACCTACCCGGGCTAAGTGGCGTTAGCACTGGGGATTGGTCAAATATTGTTTAACCTTGTCAAAGGTTTTCTGGCACTCATCATCCCACACACCTGGGTCGTATTTATTGAGAAGGTGAAATATGAGGTCACATTTCTCAGTCAGCTGTGAAATGAATCAGGCGATATAATTTAGTCTTCCAAGAAAACCTCAAACTTTCTTCTAAATACGCGGCAGAGGCAATTTTTGTATAGCCTTGACTTTGTTGGGGTCGACCATAATTCCCTTTTCGCTGACTATGAAACCAAGCAGCTTCCCTGACCTACCTCCAAAAGTACATTTTATTGGATTGAGCTTTAGTTGAAACTTCCTCAACCTCAGGAAAAATTTCCTCAAAACTTGTACATGCTCCTTTTCTGTTCGGGATTTTGCGATCATATCATCGACGTAGACCTCAATTTCCTTATGCATCATGTTGTGAAACAAGGTTACCATGGCTCTTTGATACATTGCTCCTGCATTCTTCAACCCGAATGGCATCACCCAATAGCAAAAAGTCCCCCATAAGGTTATGAATGTAGTCTTTTCCATGTCTTCAGGATGCATCTTTATCTGATTGTACACAGAGAAACTATCCATGAAGGAGAACAGTGAGTAACCTGCCGTGTTGTCCTCCAAAGTATCGATGTGTGGCAGTGGGAAGTTGTCCTTTGGGCTAGCCTTATTTAAGTCTCTGTAATCCATGCACATCCACACTTTTCCATCCTTCTTAGGGACAGGGACGGCATTGGCTACCCATTCTGAGTAATTCACCACTTGCAAGAACCCGGCATCAAATTGCTTCCTGACCTCTTCTCTTATTTTTACTACAACATCGGGTCTCATCTTCCGAAGCCTCTGCTGAATAGGCTTGCACTCTTCTTTTATGGGGATGCAATGCAGTGAAATATCAGCACTTAGCCTAGGCATGTCTTGATATGACCACGCGAAGATATCTTTAAACTCTTGTAGTAAATCAATGAGGTCCCGTCTTGTTTCCTCAGTTATGCAAGCTCCAATGTTCACCTCTTTCCCCCCTTCCAAGGTCACACTCTCAATTGTCTCTTTATGGGGTAAAATCTGTTTCTCTTCTTGTTCACCATCCTTAACAAATCTAAAGGTAAGCTACAGTCTTCATCATCTTCAAAATCCTGAGATCCCTCCAAACACACATCTCGCTCAAAAAGGAACTCCGGGTTTGTAACAGCGTCACTCATGCCATTGATATCTGAGTCCTATTGTAGGCACGAAAGAATATCCAACAAACAAATGAACCTAAGTATAGCTTTATTTGTATAGTATGATTATAAATGAAATGCAAGAAAAGAAAATTTGCTGAAGATAAAAGAATATTTACTCAGAATAAGACATGAAAGTGTATTTATATTGAAATAAATGTTTTGAACATGAGCCTATTTCGCAAAAGGTTCTTATTGATTCTAGGCTTTAAAACGACAAGTGCATTTTGAACATTACTTTGTATTAGCACTAAAAACTACAGGAATTTTCTCCGCAGTCCAGTTGTTCAGAACACTTCCAGGCTCATAAGGGCGAATGCTTGCTAAGTCACGTTTCATCACTTTCTCTTCAGATATGACATTGATATTCAAATTTTCCATTGTGTCTTCAGCTGCTCCCTCTCTTGTCATCTTCAATTCAGGATAAATAACTCCACCTGACACAAATGTATACGATATATGGGGAAAAGTCATTGATTCCCACTCGACTTCTGCCCCATTTAGTTGTGCTCTTCGTCTGTTCTGCCTCATTTCCATCTCCTTTCTTTTTTGCTTTGCATTTGGCCTATACCCTAAGCCAAAGCGATCTTATTTATCAGCCAAAACCGGTACCTCAACTTGTCCATGAAGATACTTTCCAAGTCCTCTTCCAAGCAATGCTCCATTTCCCACTGTTAATTGCAAGCTCATCCTCGTAGCCTCAAATATTCTTGGCATTGGCACCCTGCCCCCTTCAGTGATGAAAGTTGCATTTACAAACTCTAATGACTAAAAGGAACACTCAATTTCTTCATCATCATTTTCTATATACGGTGCACTACTAGTAACGGATGCAATAATGTCCTCTTCAGCATTTATCGTTATCAAGTGGCCCTCCATCACCAACTTTAACTTTTGGTGCAATGATGACGGTACTGCCCCTGTCAAGTGAATCCAAGGCCTCCCCAACAAGCAATTACAAGAGGCGTAATATCCATCACAAGGAAATCTACCTCGTATGTGTTTGGTCCGATCAGCAGAGGTACCTTAATCCTTTCCATCACTTTTCTCTTAGTGTCATCAAATGCCCTCACTATGTTCTGGCATGTCTTCATATGAGAGCTGTCTATTGATAACCTATTTAATGTGGACAAGGGCAAAACATTCAGCGTTGACCCATTATCAATTAATACCCCCGGTAGTGTATACCTTTTGCAGCGAGTGGTGATGTACAGAGCCTTGGTGGATCCCATGCCCCCTGGTGGTATTTCATCATCACTGAAGGAGATAAAGTTATCGGCGCTTATGTTGCTAACAAGGTGGTCTAGCTTGTTCACTGAAATATCTTCAGCGACATAGGTCTCGTTCAACACCTTCATCAACGTATTTCGGTGAACCTCCGAGTTTTGGAGCAGAGCTAGTACCAATGTGCTTGCCGGCTGCTTGTGCAACTATTCCACAATACTATACTCACTGTGTTTTAGGAACTTCAAAAATTCGTTATCTTCATCTTCAGTTACTGGTTCATTAACCTGTGGTTTTGTCCTCTCTTTCCCTTGTTCAATCATCACGGACTTTCCCTTTCCAGGCTCGACCTTTGTACTTGGCGTGCTGACCAGACTGTCCTCCCCTGGATATGTCACATTACAGTTGTAATTCCAAGGCACCCTTTTGTTATCCTTATACGGAAAAGCCGTGGGTCTTTGGATTACAACTCTCGGTGTAATTTTTACTCCAACTTCATTAATTTTCGGTCATGAAATAATCACCACTGGGTGATTGACCTCAGAAACCTTCTCTATCAACCCCTCTTCCGAGATGCATACATCTTCCTTCTCAGTAAACTCAAAGAACTCCAGTTCTTTGTTGTCCATTAGAGCCTGTACCAGAGCCCTAAATTCATTACATGCTTCTATCTCATGGTCCTCCTCTCTATGGAACTCACAATAGTTCCCTGCTTCTCGGGATTTGCTCCCAAAGTCTTGCATGATTAGACCTTTCTCTACCATCTTCTTCAAAACCTCCCTCATCGGGGTTCTCACTTCTACCACATCCAACTTAATTCTCCTCCCCATATTCTCGACTATTACGTTTACCCCTTTATCAGTAAGATTGGGTAACGAATTTCCTACACCAGATGCATCATCGAATTTCACAACACCCATGTTAATGGGCCTTTCAACTACCCTCTTAAAAGAGGTGCAGTTCTCTGTTGAATGACCCGCGATTCCAATATGATATTCACATTGAGCACTTGCATCATACCACTTGGGGTATGGGGTTGCAGTGGTTTTAAGTAGAAAGGAGATACGACGTGTGCATCAAACAAACTTTTGTACAGCTTTCGATACATTATTGGAATGAGAGTAAACTGGGGCTTCTCCATGTTCTGCTTTATATTGGGCTCTTGCCTTGGCGAAGCTTGCTGGCCTGTGGCTACCACTTTCGGTTGATTTACCATGATTGGTTTCGCATAACCCATGTTCACATTGCTGACTTCATTTTCTTTCTTTTTTGGGGCCGACCTCCTGGTGCTTTCCCCTGCCTCTATCTTTTCGCACTTTATTGCATTCTCAATCATTTCACCAGACATAACTATATCTACAAAACTCTTAGTTGCACTTCCCAACACCTGATTAATAAAAGGTGCCTTCAATGTATTAATGAAAAGCATGGTTGTTTCCTTTTCCAGCAGTTGGGGTTGGACTTGTGTAGCAATCTCTCTCCATCTCTGAGCATATTGCCTGAAACTTTCATTTGACTTCTTCTCTATGTTCTGTAATATGATCCTATCAGGCGCTATGTTAGTCATATGACCATATTGTTTTATAAAGGCCTGTGCTAAGTCTTTCCACGATTTAACTTGGATACGATTCAACTGATTATACCATTTGGCTATAGCCTCAATCAAATTGTCCTAGAAATAGTGAATCAATAACTGATCATTATTGACATGACCAGTCATTCTTCGACAAAACATAGTGATATGAGCCTCAGGGCAATTGGTTTCATTGTATTTTTCAAATTCTGGCATTTTGAACTTCGGGGGGAGTACCGGATTTGGAACCAAGCTTAAATCATTGGCATCCATTCCGTAATGATAATTAGCGCTTTCCAACGTCTTGAATTTTTCCTCCAACCATTTATATCGGTCTTCTAGTCGCTTTGGAAATTCTGCTCCTGCCTTTCTTACTTCCGCGGCCTCATCGAAGTCAGGGACTGTAGGATTTGCCTGATGGTCTTCGGGGTTAGAACACGAGCCCGTCGGGACATTTATCGGTGTCGAAGTACCACTCTAATATTGGGGTTTGATATTGACAGACACCTTTTGCGGATGCACTAGAGTATTTGTTGGGGTGAAACCCGGAAGGTAAGCAAGAATCCCGCTATCATCCTCAGCATTGACCATGGGACTCTTCCCCTTTTTCGGCTTTCCAACAGTAGCTGAGTCAATTCACTCATCATACTCCTCTGAGATTCTAGCATTTTATCTTTCATATCTTGCTGGATCTTAGTTAATTGCTCTTTCATTTGCGCTTGCATCTGTTCCTGTATTTCTTTCTACATCTGCTCTAATTTTTTCAACCTTTGATCCAAAGCTTTGGTCTTTTTCGTGTGTAATATTGATGTTCCAGGGTAACTATAATGCAAATTTTAAATTAATTAATGTTCTTTTCGTGAAATTTAATGTACATGATGCGATGAAATGAAAATGTATGAAATGAATGCAAAACTAAAGAGACGTCGATTCTGATTCAATTATATTTAAAAAACTTTATTAGAAAGCAAAATCATTTACATAAAATATATCATATATACGGCCTAGCCCTAATGCTCAAAGCTTTAACTTTCTTAAGAAGGCAAGCTAGCTCACGACCCCGGTCCAACTCTAACTCATACTTCACACTTAGCACATCAGCTTGAACCGCTATGGTCTGTAAATGATCAGCCACTTCTCGAATCTGAGCCACGGCTTCACCCATGATATGATCTCTATCCCTGACCTGGTCCTACGATCAGCGGAGCTGTTCCTTCCACTGCTCATTGTTCGACTCAAGTAATTCAATTTGAAGCTCACAGTTTTGTAGTGCACTCTCAAGCTCTTCTACCTTCCCTTTCAAATCTTCAATCCTACCCAAACTGGCTCTTAATTCAATATCAGAGTTACGACCATGGTGCTGATACAAGGCCTTTTCTAGCTCCGCTACCCGAGCTACCAACATCTATTTCTCACATTGGCCTTCAACCAAATTCTTCTTTAAGGCGCTTTCACGTGCTCGAGCATCATGGAACCTCTTCTCCCACTGATCTGTTCTAGCCTTTTCCCCTTGAACTTCTTGTCGCCACTGCTCTGACGTCTTTCCCAATCCAGCAGTTCTCATCGACTTATGCAGCTTCTTGTAATCGATCTTTAAACTATCCAAGTCTTCCTCAGCCTTCCATTTCCCTTTTCTCAACTTCTCGGCCTCGAGTTTCTGAACATCGACATTCGAACTCAAATGCATATTTTCTTTTTCCAATCTATCTTTTTCCCTAATTCTGCATTTCTCTCTTCGAAGTCCCGTTTTACGATTTCAAGCTCGGAGGGGATTACTTGCAAATATTCTTCCATCGCACGAACATCCTCCAAACTCAGCTAAGGGATATTATTATTAACTCTTTTACTCAACCACCCCTTGTATTCAGGAGCCGTCATTGATCCAACAGCCAATCTCTTCATCCGACGCGTCTGTTTCCAAGCATCAGAAATCTCTCGAACCTTCTTCTTATAATTGTTCTCCCTATACGCGAACTCACTCTAGGCTAATCCACGTGTTATCGATATAAACTGCCTTGACCTGTATTGTCTTAAAACGAGCAAAGGGGCATATCCAGCAGCTCTCCAAATTCCAAGTAGAGGTACCTAATCAAAACTCCCACACCGATAGAGGATCTCATAAGGAACAAACCAAGGAGCTTTCCACTCAACATCCTCTTCCTAAATATTTTAGAGGAACGCGATCCAATTTTCTTCTGATATGTCATCTCTCCTGGACATGGTTGCTATTTCCTTTAACGGGGAGTAAATCTCAGAGAAAACCCGATCAAAAACCTTATCCACCTTCCAGAAATGGCTGTGGAACCAAGCCAGCAACAATTGCGCACACCCTATAAATCTTCCTTCACTTGCCCTCCGACATGCACTCAAAGATCTAAATGTCTCCACTAGAATTGTCGGCACTAGTATGACCCCTTTGTCAAGTCGATCAAAGAAATCGGCAACTACTTCATCTATATGCCTTAAAGCTTTGGGGAAAATCACCAAACCATAGATACTCAAGGCGAAAACATCAACTTTCCTCTTTGTATCTGCATGTGCCACGATCAGGTCCCTCAAACTCACCCAAGAAATGCACTTACCATCACCCTTTAGCTGAATTCGGGCTGTAACCCACTGTTTACTCATCCCAGTGATACTCATTAACTTCTTTACAAAAGCCGGGGCACTAGCAGCCTTGGAATAAATTTTGTCGACTTGAACCTTTGGACAACAAAGCAAAGCTGTATACTCCTCCACAATAGGCACCAAATCCACCTTTCCAAAGGTGAAACAACTATATGCCAGGTTCCAGAACTGAGCCATAGCCCGAAATAAGTACTTATCCACCTTGACGTCAAGTAGGTAGGGTAAGTCGCAATAATTTTGATAGAACAGCTGCCTAGCCTTATCATCCCAACTAGCCCATATATCCCTCAACTCTTGGAGTTCATTTTAGGTCACATTGATACGAGTGAAGTTCCTCAATTCCGATGTACACCCTTCAGCCAAGCTATCCCCTTTCTCAAGTTGCATATTCTCTGACCACATACGGACAACCGCATTATCTTCTATTTTATCAAGGAATTCGCTCTCCATAACCAGCTTTATAATTTAGCAACCGAATAGAAATCGACACCTCTTTAATAATGCAAACATATCTACAACAAAACACAACAAGTTAGTATCGAAAAATAAAAAATAAAAGTAAATAGAAAATAATCAAACACCTAACTGGGTAATCGCTAGGGTTCAACATAGCTCTACCTAGGGCGGGCTCCTAGAGTTCACTATATGTGGCTCGGTTCTAGAAAATGGTACCTGAACTAGCAGATTCCTCAACCCTCACCCATTATAGGCTCATGTGGATCGAGTTCGATTCAAGGGAATACATTTCCCTATGGCCATGAGGAGGTGAAAACCTCACGAAGACATAGGTACGGATGTATCCCGAAAGCAGACCACTAGCCCATGCGGAGGTGAAAACCTCATGGAGGCATAGTTTCTCACTCCCACTTAAAAAGGTGCAACCACAACGGTCATGCAAGATGATGTGAGGGGATATAAAAAACTCAAAATGCAAAACACGAATAAAATGAAAAAAACTATAAAACCCATGAAATGCAATGAAAGGATCGTATGTTAAAATCCAAAGTTTAAATTTTTGGCAAAAAGACAGAAAATAATCAATTTTACTGCTTGACTCTCTTATTGGTCCCTAGTAGAGTCGCCAAGCTGTCGAAACCATTTTTAAAACTTGAAAAAACGGGGATCGACTTTAAAAACAAATTATGGAGTCGCCACCAATCTTTTTTGGTTTAGGTGTGATCGGATCACCTAATAAATCATTTTAGTAAAATATTGATTTTGAGCCTACGAAAAATCAAGAAACGGGTTCGGGAGTCGGTTACATACGGGAAAGGATTAGCACCCTTGTAACTCCCAAAATTGGTACCTAATTGATTAATTTATGTCCTAATGTTGAAAATTTTAAAAAACATCGAAATACGATCCCTTTAAAAGTGTGTGAACAACTCAAGTTGGATTTTAAGATTCACTCGTTCCAAAGGAATAAAATACCACATCCAGCATATTAGAACGCGATATTTTAAGCCTCCAAAAAACTGAGATCACCTCATGATTTCCAAAACACTCGAAGCAACTCCAATTGGATTTTGAGATTCACTCGTTCCAAAGGAATAAAATATCACATCCAGCACATTAGGACACGGTATTTTAAGCCTCCAAAAACTGAGATCACATCATGATTTCCAAAATACGCAACGAAAATTTTTAAAAGGGTATTCGGTTATTTGGTCCAACGATAAATCAAAACCCAACACGTTAGGGCACGATTCCTCAAATTTCCAAACATGAAACGTTGCCTCGATTTGTGAAGTTTCAAATACAATTGCAAAAACGAGTCAAAATATACTTGTTTGATTTGTTTGAAAATAAAGGACAATCGATATTGAGTGAATATGGGAAATATAATCATGATGCAACAACAAGAAACAAAAATATAATTACTGTTAGAATTAAGTGACCCAAACTCTTATTTAAATAAAATATGATGGAAAATAAAATAAAAGTAAAATCCATATAGAACTAGACTTCTTTTATTTTATTTTAGAATAAGGTTTTTAAACCTTATTAAACTCCATCTATTTTATATTGATTAGGATAAAGTGCTTCAATCCTACTAGAATATGACTTTGCAAGCCTATAAATAGACATAGTCTATTCCTCTTGTATTTGATTCAAATTTTTCGACATAGTGAATTTTCTTCTCCTCTGCCCGTGGTTTTTTCCCGAAAGGGTTTCCACGTAAAATTTGTGTGTTCTTTATTTTATTTTATTTTATTTTTTCACAAATTGGTATCAGAGCTTCCAGGTTATTCATCTCGATCACGGTAATGGTGTGACACCCCTAAAGTGACCCTAGTCGGAAAGTGGTTTCGGGACCACTAAACCGAGTCATAAAGATAATTAACCGTCATAGTTGATGCTCATTATATGTACATATACATGTGTGAAAATTTCATGTTTGAATTTTGTTAATGGTAAGTGAATTTTATCAAATAGGACTTATGTGAGAAAATTTGGAAATGTGCTAGGCAAATGTAAAGTGGCCTAATAATGCATGTTGTGAAATGATGGGTTTGCATGTCAAATTCCCCACTTTAGAGGAAGTGGCCGGCCATGAGGGTATGGGATACAAAGCATATGCATTTTGTATTAATATTATAATGACTACATGGTTTTATAATAGGAAATAAGTATTAAAAAAAACATATTAAAGACATTTTATGCTAATATGTGTGGGAAGAATAATAAAATATGAGGGGAGTGGGAGGAGAAACCAAAGTTGTCTCCCCCTTACTCCCCATTGCCGTGACTAGAGAAAGGGGAGGAAAAACAAAATTCTTCCTTTGTTGTTCAACATGGCCGAATGGAAGGAAGAAGAAGAGGGGAAGTTTGGCCAAGGTGGTTCTTGAGATTAAGGTATGTTCAATGTTGCTTTTGGAGGTTTACACATCCTTTGGAGGGTTAGCCTACTTCTATTTATCTCATGGATGAAATTAGAGTTGTTGGAGAGTTAGGATTCGGCTAAGAGGCTTCAAAATTTTAGTTGATGCCTTGATACTACTAGCATGTTAGCTATATGGATGTGTTAAATTACTTGAAATGCTAGATAAATTTGAACTCCCTACCAAATTCTTTAGGCAACCCATGTTAGAAATTTTGGTATTGAGATGTCTAGATCTTTCGGCCATTGTAGCTATGGAGGAATAAAGTTTTTGTTTCTTGTTAAATTGGATAAATCTTGTTGTATGAGTGCTTAAACAAACTATGATTAAATGGATGCATAAATTCAAAGTGGGAAGAAATGGGCTATTATATTTGATGCTAATGCCGAATATGAAGATGATGAACTTGAATAAATAATATTCAGCTAGCATGATAAGTTATGAAATATTAAGTAGATGATATAATTGATTGATGAAGTGGCTAATAAGGATTTCTAATGAAATTGTTGCCAAGGCCGAATGTATCATGAAGTAAATAAAAAAATTCTAAATGTGCATTATGTGCTTATATGTGTATTCGGCCAAGGAAGTTTGACATGAAACTTTGATAGGTTTGAGAGATGAATGACCGAATGAGCTAGAGGTTATGTATGGGTGAATTTTATGCACATGTGTGTGTGTGGCATTAGTAGCTAATGGCATTCGGCATTGTTTAATTAAAATTAGAAATGAATGCTTGAAAGTTAAATAGGTCACTCTAATGACCAAATATGCTAAAAGCTAATATATGGACAAATGATACGAACGAATTGGTTTTTGAAATGTATATGGTTGCCATATATATGTGTTTGATTGAGAAGTAAATTTGTTTGATTTAGCTCAAGAGCCTAGAGGATCAAAGTTGGATAAGGGAAAGGAAAAAAGTGATCGAAGAGCCGTCGTAATCGTTCGGCAACTTCCGAGGTAAGTTTTAAGTGTTTAAACGTTGAGTAAATTCAATTATAATAGGACATGATGAGCTGATTTAATAAGATATGATGTGGCCATGATATGTTCTAAGCTCAAATGGTAAGTTCTTAAGTGTTTGAGCTTGGGAATTTAAAGGTAATTTGAAATAGTCTGCTTCGGACAGCAGCAGTAACGTGACTTTAGAAAATCACCATAAATTTATGGACTTGAATTAGAGGCTGAATGAGATATGAAATTAAAGCTTAATGAGTCTAGTTTCTTATAAAAGAAACCGTGTAAGCAAAGGAATTTCCGATAATGAGATATTTAAAGTTGTGTGAGACGGTGTCAGGATGACTCCTAAATCCCCTGTTCTGTTTTTAGAAAATCATTATAAATTGTACAAAAATGGTTATAAGATAAAATTTATATGCTTAGACTCCTTAATGAGTCTAGTTTCAAATAAAATCAAATACAACACATTTTGAATTCTGTAAAATGGGAAATTTGATTCGTAGTGAATAGTGGTCAGATTAGTCAAACAGTGGAACAGGGGAAACTTTAAGAAAAATCTGGTATTGATTGGCCAAACCTAAAATTCTGAAAATTTTATGGATGGAAGATATACGAGTCTATATTCAGGAAAAATTAACAGAAAGTGATTTGGAGTTTTGTAGCTCCATTTATAAATGATTTAGTGACTATTGCTCAGGAAAAACAGCTTGTGCTGAATTTGAGATTGTGTTGTAAACCTTGATAAACTTGTTCTAGTTGCTCATAAGCTATCGATTAAACCCATACGTGAATTCTAAATTGTGATATTGGAAAATGATAGATGTAGATTCAGCCAAGAGAGTGTATATATGTGATAAGGCCTAATGGCCGATGTGATGAATGTGAAAGTGTATGTATGTAATAAGGCCTAATGGCCGATGTGATGAATGTGAAAGTGTATGTATATATGTGATAAGGCCTAATGGCCGATGTGATGAATGTGAAAGTGTATGTATATATGTAATAAGGCCTAATAGCCGATGTGATGAATGTGAAAGTGTATATGTGTGATAAGGCCTAATAGCCGACGTGATGAATGTGAAAGTGTATATGTGTGATAAGGCCTAATAGCCGAGGTGATGAATGTGAAAGTGTATATGTGTGATAAGGCCTAATGGCCGAGGTGATGAATGTGAAAGTGTATATATGTAATAAGGCCTAATGGCCGATGTGATGAATGTGAAAGTGTATATATGTGATAAGGCCTAATGGCCGATGTGATGAATGTGAAAGTGTATATATGTGATAAGGCCTAATGGCCGATGCGATGAATGTGAAAGTGTATATATGTGATAAGGCCTAATGGCCGATGTGATGAATGTGAAAGTGTAAATATGTGACAGGGCCGAGTGGCCAACGTAATGGATGTGAAAGTGCATAAATGTGATAAGTCCCGAAAGGCATTTGTGTCAGTACTATATCCGGGTTAAAACCCCGCAGGCTTTATGCGAGAATATTATCACTGATTAATGTCCTTAAGCTTCGTGCTTGTACTATATCCGAGCTCTAAAGACCCGATGACTACGTGTGGGGATTTTGTCCGGGTAAGACCCGATAACTTCGTGTGGAGATTATGTTCGGGTAAGACTTCGTAATAAGAATTGCTTATAAATATATTCAATGCGAAAGGTTAAACAGGTATGTACTTCAAGTTTATATGTGAGCTTGATTTGCACTAAATCATAAGGTAGTTATGTGATGCATACGAAAGCAATCTATGAGACTATTCCTATGATTATGTGACATCGGATCAGTGTGAGAGGTGATGTGAAATCATACGATATATCTATGTCACATGAGCTCACTTTTATGTGAAAGTTTATCTGCCTATTGTATATGATGAGATGTGCAGATTCGGTAAAGGGATGGTATGCCCGAAGGAAGAGTGAAATAAAAATACGAACAACTATGTTATAATTTGATTGTTATCTGTTGACACTGCTTAAAACTTACTAAGCATTGTAATGCTTACTCCGTTTACTCTGTTTCCTCTGTTTTATAGATCTCATTGCGAAGCTACAGGCTCGGGGATCGTCAGCAACTAGTCACACTATCACTATCCACTGTTTGGTACTGCTATGTTTCGGATTGTCTTATGGCATGTATAAAATAGACTAGTGGCGGAAGAATATTTTGGTTAATGTATATAGCCATGCGAAAATGGCTTATATATGTTTGAGCATAATGTTATAATCATTTGGTATGGAATGGTTAATCGCTATCATGATTTGTGCTATTTATGCTAAAAGGGCTAGTTGAATCATGGAAACTATGAAATAGGTAAAGTCTACCTTAAAGGCAGATGCTGGTAGCAGCAGTGATGTAGATTTGGAAAATCACTAAAAATAGTAGGATTGGAATTAAATAGTGAATAAATTATGTAAACGAACCTTGATGAATCTATTTTCATAGGAAAGTAACGAAATGATCATATGGACAGTATGTTAAGAGATATTCAGGTTCTCGTGAGAAAAGGCCAGAACGGTTTTCTGGATTCCCTGTTCCGACTTTGTAAATTCATTATAAATTAACCAGAGATAATTAGGAGTCATGCCATATATGTATGGATTCCTCTCTGAGTCTAGTTTCTATAGAAACAAACGGTATCAGTATTGAAGCCCTGTGCAGGGAGATATCCAAGTTGTAATGCGCAAAGGTCAGTGTAGTCGATCCCTGTAACATGGGAGACTTTGACTAATAAACTGTACTAATTGGCCTGACCAAAAATTCTAGAAAAAAATATGTAGATGGGCATATGAGTCTAGTTTCAGGGAAAAATTACGAAACTGATTTTCAAGTTGTGAAACTCAAGATATGATTTTTAAAGCGACTAGTACGCAGATTGGCAGTGTCTGGGAATTTTTTTTTATAAGTGGTTAAAGTCTGCTAACACCTCGTGTTCAACTCCGGTGACGGTCTCGGGTTCGAGGTGTTACAAATGGCGTCTTTGAAGTATGAAATTCCACTGTTGGATCGCAACACTAGATTTGCGTTGTGGCAAATTAAGATGCAAGCAGTTCTTGCACAGATGGATCTGGAGGATGTCCTGCTAGGGATAGATAAGATGCCTTCGACATTAACAGATGAAGAGAAGAAGCGTAAGGATCGAAAGGCATTAACACAATTACATCTGCATTTGTCCAACGAAATTTTACAGGATGTGATGAAAGAGAAAACTGCCGCTGCATTATGGAAGAGGCTAGAACAAATACGTATGTCGAAAACTCTAACAAGCAAGTTACATATGAAGCAGCGTCTTTATGCTCATCGTTTGGAGGAAGGTGCGTCTGTACACGAACACTTAACAGTGTTTAAAGAAATTCTCTCAAACTTGAAGGCCATGGAGGTTCAGTATGATAAGGAAGATCTAGGGTTGATTCTACTTTGTTCGTTGCCCCCGTCTTATTTAACCTTTAGAGACACGATTTTATATAGCCGAGAGTCTCTCACAGTTGATGAGGTTTATGATTCTTTAACCTCGTATGATAAGATGAAGCATCTTGTGGTTAAACTCGACTCTCAGGGAGAGGGTCTCATTGTTCATGGGAGACAAGATCGAAATGCTGATGATGATCGTGGTAGGACACAGGAACGGAATCCTCGTGGTAAATCTAAGGGTAGATCAAAATCTTCAAACAGAGGTAAAACTTGTAACTTCTGCAAGAAGAAAGGGCACATTAAATCTGAGTGCTATAAGCTACAAAATAAGATTAAAAGGGAGGCTGCGAATCAAAAGGGAAAACAACCAGAAAATTCCGGTGAAGCTGATGTTGTAGAAGACTACAGCGATGGTGAACTTTTAGTCGCTTCTGTTAATGATTCTAAAGTAAGTGAGGAGTGGATACTTGATTCAGGCTGCACCTTCTACATGAGTCCCAATCGGGATTGGTTTACAACTTATGAAACAATATCTGAAGGTGTTGTTTTGATGGGAAATAATGCTTCGTGTAAAATCGCAGGTGTTAGAACAATTAAAGTTAAGATGTTTGATGGAGTTGTCAGAACACTTAGTGACGTGCGGCATGTTCCAGAATTGAAAAGAAATTTAATTTCGTTGAGTACTCTTGATTCAAAAGGGTACAAATACACAGCTGAAAGTGGGGTTTTAAAGATTTCCAAAGGGTCCCTTGTTGTGATGAAAGGGTAGAGAAAGATTGCCAAGTTATATGTTTTACAGGGTTCTACTGTTACTGGTGATGCAGCTGTCGCTTCCTCTTCCTTGTCAGATGATGATATTACTAAACTTTGGCATATGCGCCTAGGGCATATGAGTGAGAATGGCATGGCAGAATTAAGCAAAAGAGGACTTCTTAATGGGCAAGGAATTTGCAAACTGAATTTCTGTGAGCACTGTGTTTTTGGGAAGCAAAAGAGAGTTCGATTCACTAGAGGAATCCATAACACGAAGGGAACGTTGGAGTATATTCATTCTGATCTGTGGAGGCCATTCAGAGTGCCTTCGAGAGGTGGAGCTAATTATATGCTAACCTTTATTGATGATTTTTCTAGAAAAGTTTGGGCGTTTTTCCTAAAGCAAAAAAGCGATGTGTTTTCCGCATTTAAGTCTTGGAAAATTATGATTGAAAAACAAAAGGGAAAACAGATAAAATACCTCCGCACAGACAATGGCTTAGAGTTTTATTCTGATAAGTTTAATAGATTGTGCAAGTCAGAAGGGATCATGAGACACTTGACAGTTCGTCATACTCTACAGCAAAACGGCATTGCAGAACGAATGAACAGAACGATCATGGAGAAGGTTCGATGTATGTTGTCAAATGCCAACTTACCGAAGGTATTTTGGGCAGAAGCGGCATCTACTACATGTTTTTTGATCAACCGATCTCTATCCGTTGCCATTGAGAAAAAGACTCCACAAGAGGTATGGTCTGGTAATCCTACTAATTATTCTAATTTAAAAATTTTTGGGTGTCCTGCGTATGCTCATGTTGATAATGGAAAATTGGAACCGAGATCTATTAAATGCATTTTTCTTGGTTATAAAGCTGGTGTAAAAGGGTATAAGTTATGGTGTCCTGAAAATAGAAAAGTTGTGATTAGCAGAGATGTTGTTTTTGATGAAACTGCTATGCTACCTAACTTATCTCTTAAAAACTCTTCCAATAAAGAAAATCAAAAGCAGGTGGAGCATCAGATTAGTACAGAGTCAACTCCTCAAGCCAGAACAAAAATTAAGAATGGAGTTGCTTCTTCACCACAATATTCTATCGCCAAAAACAAAACTAGAAGAGAAATTAAACCTTCAAAGAAGTATGCCGAGGTTGATCTAATTGCTTATGCTTTAAATGTGGCTGAAGATATAGATGCGAATCAAGAGCCATCTAATTATTCTGACGCGGTTAGCTGTGAAGACTCAGAAAAGTGGATGTTTGCTATGCAAGAAGAGATGGAATCACTTCACAAAAATAGAACATGGGACCTTGTGAAACTTCCTAAAGGTAAAAAGGCTGTTCGTTGTAAATGGGTGTTTAAAAAGAAAGAAGGGACTCTAGGAGTTGAAGAACCCAGATATAAAGCAAGGCTTGTTGCAAAGGGTTACAGTCAAATTCCAGGAGTGGACTTCACAGATGTGTTCTCTCCAGTTGTTAAGCATAGTTCGATTCGAGCTTTGCTTGGTATTGTGGACATGCATGATTTGGAGCTTGAGCAGTTAGATGTAAAAACTGCATTTCTGCATGGAGAACTTGAGGAAGATATTTACATGCAACAACCAGAGGGTTTTATAGTCTTAGAAAAATAGGACTATGTTTGCTTGCTGAGAAAGTCCCTTTACGGTTTGAAACAGTCACCAAGACAGTGGTACAAGAGGTTTGATTCCTTTATGACTTCTCATGATTTCAAAAGAAGTAGTTTAGACAGTTGTGTTTACTTTAAGAAAAACAGTGATGGTTTTTTTGTGTATCTACTTCTTTATGTTGATGACATGTTGATAGCAGCAAAAGATAAAGAAGAAATAAGAAAGGTTAAAGCCCAACTAAGTGAAGAATTTGAGATGAAAGATTTAGGACCAGCAAAGAAGATACTTGGTATGGAGATTCTCATAGATAGAAAAGCAAGTAAATTGTACCTAAGTCAGAAAGGGTACATTGAGAAAGTTCTTTACAGGTTCAGTATGCAGAGTGCTAAGCCTGTTAGTACTCCTTTAGCAGCCCATTTCAGACTTTCATCGGCCTTGTCTCCTCAACCAGATGATGAGATTGAGTACATGTCACATGTTCCATACTCTAGTGCAGTGGGATCTCTCATGTATGCTATGGTTTGTTCACGTCCAGATTTATCATATGCAGTCAGTGCAGTTAGCAGATATATGGCAAATCCCGGTAAAGAACACTGAAAAGCAGTTCAGTGGATTTTAAGATACTTACGAGGCACTACTGATGTTTGCTTACAGTTTGGAAGAACTAAAGATGGAGTTATAGGATATGTTGATGCTGATTTTGCTGGAGACCTTGATAGAAGAAAATCTCTCACAGGTTACATCTTTACAACCGGAGGTTGTGCAATTAGTTGAAAAGCCACTTTGTAAACTACAGTCGCTTTGTCTACCACTGAAGCTGAGTACATGGTGATTACTGAGGCTTGTAAAGAAGCTATTTGGTTGAAGGGACTATTTAGTAAACTCAATGAAGACCTTCAAATCAGCACAGTATTTTATGACAGTCAGAGTGCCATTTTTCTTACAAAAGATCAAATGTTTCATGAGAGAACAAAACACATTGGTATTCGGTATCATTTTGTTCGTGATATTATTGCTCGTGGTGATATTGTTGTGAGCAAAATTAGTACTCATGAAAATCCTACAGATATGATGACTAAGTCACTTCCTATAACCAAGTTTGAGCATTGCTTAGACTTGGTTGGTGTTCATTGTTGAAGTTAAACCCTTAAGGGGTTTTATGGAAGAGGTGGAGAACTTGTTTATTGAAAGTTCGCGATGAAGAACTTGTTCATTGAGAATTTGTGTCAAGGTGGAGATTGTTAGAATTAAGTGACCCAAATTCTTATTTAAATAAAATACGATGGAAAATAAAATAAAAGTAAAATCCATATAGAACTAAACTTCTTTTATTTTATTTTAGAATAAGATTTTTAAACCTTATTAAACTCCATCTATTTTATATTGATTAGGATAAGGTGTTTCAATCCTACTAGAATATGGCTTTGCAAGCCTATAAATAGACATAGTCTATTCCTCTTGTATTTGATTCAAATTTTTCGACATAGTGAATTTTCTTCTCCTCTGCCCATGGTTTTTTCCCGAAAAGGTTTCCACGTAAAATTTGTGTGTTCTTTATTTTATTTTATTTTTTCACAATTACATGTATGAACAATAATATGTGAAAACGACATGAAAGCCAATGACGACACGTGATATGCAAGACAACACAAGAACTAGGAATCAATGATATAAACAATTTAAAGACCATTAAGTATATACAAAGAAATAACACAAGTAAAAATTTGAAATAATTTGTGTGCATATAAAAACTGACAATGTATGAATAATTATTAAAATATATATATTACGTAAGAAGAAATTCAAAATAATAATATGAAACATAAACAAGTTAATTTAACTAATGATATATATATATGTATGTATGTATGTATAAAAATGAAAAAAAGAGTGTAAATGATGTATACCAAGGTACCAAAGTATTTAAAATAAATAAAATATATAATTTAAAATAAGATCCTTTAAAGAGAGCCAAATTATACATAAATAAACTTAAAAGAGAATATATACATATAATAAATTTAAAAGACAACATTTACATAAAATAATATGAAAACAATAATGTGTATAGAATAAAGCTAATTTCATATAATAACATATAAGAGTTTTCAAATGTAATATCATACAAAATAAGATATATATATAAAAAAAACTCTAAAATAATGTTGTTTTAAAAAAAACAAAATGGTCAAAGTGATTTTATATATATATATATATAAAGCTAAATGAATTTTAATAATAAAAAAAAGTGAATCATGCAAATAAAACAGAAAACTCAATTAAAATGAAGTTAAAATAAAAGGGATACTTTATAAATAAATAAATAAAACCATTGGAATTAGAAAAGGAGGGAAAAAAAACACAAATGTGTGAGGGTCGAAAATCAAATTATTCCCTAGCTTCAAGACACATCACTTCAACGCGGACCAAAATGAGCAAATGCGCCAGTTTCAGGGAAAAAATTGAAAAAGGACCAAAGAAATCTAAATGAGACTCAATCAAAAAGCACCAGAACAGGGAGGGACCAAACGCGCAAATCCCCCATTCGAAAGCAAAACGTGCGGGTCTGCTCCCTCCCAAACGGTGCTGCTTCAATGTGTTATTTAAAATAAAAAAAAAAAACTGTTTTAAAAATCATTTTTATTTTTGCCCCCTTTTTAAAACCCTAATGCTCTCAAACTCTCCCTATTTCCCTTTTTCTTTTCAACCGAATGGCTCTCAAATACCACCACTCTCGTCACACACGCCGCCGTAGACAAACAACAGAGGGTCGAAGAACCCCTCTTGCGAGGCGAATCGAGAGGTACTCACCCTTTCCCCTTTTATTTCGTATTTTCGGATTTGAATGGAAATGAAAATAAAGCAAAAGAACAGGAAAAAGAAAATCATAAATACCCACCTTAGAAATGTTTTCTTGGCTGCTCTTTACTCTCTTTTTTGGTATATTTTGTATTTCAAAAAAAAAAGAACCCTTTACAATTAAAAATCAAAGGCTTTATAGCCAAAATACAAGCAGTTTCTGTTGTTTCCTTGTCCAACTTGCAGGCCGTGAAGTTGTGGAGAACGAGGGGCGTGGAGTATGGGCGCAAACATGGAGCGGGGCACACGAGGATCGTGCGTGGAGTGTTGACGTGGGGGCTGCGGCGTGGGTGACCTAGGTTTCCCTAGGTTAGCGGATTAGATTTAGATTTTGGGCCATGGGTATAGGGCCTATCTCATGTAATTAGGTTGTTTCATTTTGGGTTTTGGGTTTGTATTTGGACATTTAATATTTTGTTTTATTCTTTGGTTTTTGTATGTGGATGGGCTCGGGTCAAAATTGGGTCTTACAGGCGGCGCGGTGGATCGCCAAGGAAGCCTATTGGCCGGATGTATAGGGCGACAAAGGGTAGAGGATGAGAGAATTCCAAAGTTCTCTCATTTTTTTTAAACTAAAGGCTGAAAATGAAATTTCAAAAAAAAAAAAAGCCTTTTATAAAACACTGAAACGACATGGTTTCATTTGGCCTCCCCAGACGCCAAAACGGTGTCGTTTTGGGAGGCCAACCCGAACCTGACCCGCTCCACGAAAGGGATCCGTGTTTTTTTTTTTTTGGGTTATTTGCGAAAATGGGGCTTTCGCTTTTGCTTCGTACTTAGATTAAGTCCCTCCTTTTTTTTCTTTTTTAATTCGACCCTTTTATTTCATTCCGCATTCAATTTAGTCCATCTATTCGCAAGTTGGAGTGGCGCACTTAATGGGGTTTGGGATATTTTCTCAATTAACCCCTTGCATGTTTTAGTGTGTTTCAAATCCGTCCTCTGCTTTATTTTTTTATCCGAATTTCCCCTTTGAATTCTATTTAGATTTTAATTTAATCCTTTTTATATACTTACTTTTATTTTATTCGAATTTGGACCCTAAAATTTCATTTTATTTGCAATCAAGCCCTTATTCATGTAAATTTGGACTCTTTGATTTTTTTTTTATTTTAAATTGTTTTATTAAACTATTTTAAATTGATTTAGATATATTATTTTAAATTATTTCATATACTATATACTTTAAATTGCTTTATACATTATTTATTTTAAACTTGTTTTATGTATTATTCATTTTAAATTGTTTAATTATTTACTTTAAAATTTTTCAAATATTATCAATTTCAAATTTTTATATGTATTATCTATTTTTTATATACCATTTATTTTTATTTTTAGATGTTTTGTATATTACTTATATTAAATTTCTTTTTACATAATATTTATTTTAAACTCAATTATATATTATTTATCTTAAATTGTTTTACATATTATTTATTTTAAATCTTTTTTCCTCGTATATTATTTATTTCAAACTTTCGCCTATATTACCTATTTTAAATATTTTTTATACATGTACTCTATTTTTAAATTTTTTTGTATATTGCTGATATTAAATTTCTTTTTTTCACATCATTTATTTTAAATTCATTTATTATCATTTTAAAATTTGTTTTACATTTTATTTATTTTAATTTACTTTATAATTTTTTTTAAATTGTTATATATATTGTTTAATTCATTGGTCTTTGATTGTTAATGTTAGTATTTAAATGGTGTACATTGTGAGATTATTGCCATTGCATGTACTATGATACATTTATTTGTATTTATATATTATTATCATTCACTTGTGTAATATTTTATTCATGTATTATTATTCCATGCTCATTATTACATTTTTATTTCATGTCATCGCATTGTGAATTAAACCCCAACATATTTATCCAATATAGATCGTTTTATTTTACTTCGGACAAAATAAATGCACATCGTTAAGTGTTGTACTCGCTATTTTTTTTAAAAGAAGAAAATTTTCTAAATAAGGCAATATTTTGCGTTTTAGGAAATTCAAGGAATGTGCCCTAACTTACGGGTTTTGGTTTTCTTGTTAAACCTAAATGGCCAAATATCCTTTTAAGTTCCAAAACACATGAAATTTCAATTAAAATTAAAGATAAACTTGCGCTCGGGAGTTCAAGGAATTACGTCCTAACTTACGGGATGTGATATTCCGATATCTTGAGACGAGGAAATATTTAGCAATCGTTTTGATCTAATTCAAGCGCATTTAAAATCAACGTTAATAAAAAAGGATTGTATCTTAAATCCGTTCCCGATTTTCAACTTTCGACGTTAAGACACTAACTAATCAATTCGGTACCAATTTTGGGCGTGACGAATGTGCTAATCCTTCCTCGCACATAACCGACTCCTGAACCCATTCTCTCGAGTTTCGTAGACCAAAAACACCGTTTTAATAAACTAAAACGTTTTATTAAAGCAAAGGTGATCTGATCACACCTAATAAAGATCGGTGGCGACTCCCGTTTTAATTTTCATTTTCAAACAAAGTCGATTCCCATTTTCAAAAAGATGGTTTCGACATATAAAAAGTGAAAGCTTATGCTTTTGGTCTAAAGTGAAAAAGAGAAAAACAAAAAGAAGCTTTTGATTAACAAAATTGAAAGTTTTTTAGATAGGGAAATATGAGAATAAGAAAAATGAAAGGGATTTCAAAAGTTTTTAAAAAAAATGAAGGAGATGATGTTGGAGAAGATAAAGTTTTTGGGATTTTTTCTCTTTTTCATTTAATATTTTTTGAATTTTTATATTTTATATTTTTAATAATTTTTTAAAAAAATTATAGATTTTAAAAAATTATAGATTTTTAAATTTTTTTGAAATTTTAGTATTTTAATATTTTTAATTTTTTTTACTTTTAGATTTTTTTATAAAATCACACATCATTAATGATGTGGCATGCCACATCAGCCATGTCATCAGCTAAGGTGGCATTCCATATAAGACAGAATGGTTGACCGTCTGTTGACTAATGGGTTCTGTCAATTCTGGTTTTATTTCAAAATTTTTGCAACGTTGCGGGTGAAATTGAAATTAAAAAAAAAGAAAAAAAGAAAAGAATGATTAATGGCTGAAGTGAAGAGGATAAACTTTACAATTATGCACCCTTTTTTTTTTGCTATTAATAGGTAATCGAATTATTTTCATATATCAAATCCTATTTTTAAAAAATTGTAAAATTTCAAAGGAAAGGTACTTTCTAAAGAAAAATAATTGTATAAAATAAATGTATTATCTATTTCCAATAATTTTATGTCACATCAGTAATTTTATCTTGAATTTTAAGATTTTAATTTGGATTTGATTTTTTTTTCAGGATGAAAATATTGATGTGACATAAAACTATTAAAAAATGATACAGATGACGGATGATGTTTTATAAAAATAACAAGGATTAATGATATTTGGGTAAACTACACCCATGGTCACTTTTGTTTATCTCAGGTTACATTTTAGTCACTTATGTTTGAAATGTTATGTTTTAGTCACTTACGTTATCATATTGTAATATTTTAGTCATTGAGCCATTAATTGTCGTTAACAGTGTAACGGTAAGCTGATGTTGCACGTTAAATTGTCATTTCAAACAAAAATTTTAGGTTAAATTATACAATTGGTCCCCATATTTTTTTCATTTTGAGCAATTTAATTTTTTATGTTCTTTTAACTTTCTTTTTTTTTCTTTATTTTCCATTTTCTTCTGCTTCCCTTTGTTTTCCTACCTTCTCCATATCTTTTAACATATCAGGAAGTCGAATTGGCAGTGAAGAAAGAATAATGGTATGGGTTTATGGGTTTTGATTATAGGTAATGATGACTTTTGACTTTCTACTTCTTTCTTCACTGCCAATTCGACTTCTTAATATGTTAAAAGACATGGAGAAGGTAGGAAAATAAAAGGAGAAAGTAACACCCCTATCCCTTATCCGCCACCAGAACAGGGTTATAGAGCATTACCGGACATTTCAGATTAAATACATACATTACACAACCAACTAACATGTACATTGCAAATAACCACATTATCCCTTTCATGAGCCCTTGAGGCCCAAAATACATATTAGAAACAAATCGGGACTAATTCGAACACTCAAGAAAATTTTTCGTGAAATTTTCAAAATTTTTTCCTAAAAATAGGGCACACTCGCCCGTGTGAATCTGGGACACGCTCGTGTGGTCTTGGGACACATTCGTGTCTCAAACCATGTCTTACCCTGTGTAACTCTCTGACTTGTGTCACACGACCGGCCACAATCCCATGTGTTAAGCCGTGTGCCTCACATGGTTGAGACACACGCCCGTGTCTCTGCCCTTGTGTAAATTCCTAAGCATTCTATTTTAAAAATTTTAAATAGCAGTGGACACACGGCCAATTCACACGCCTATATGTTAGTCGTGTGTCTCACACGGTCCAATCACATGCCCGTGTGTCTGGCCATATGGACTCAATATGAGCCTTAAACATTAAGGTTACCATTCCCTGCAATCTTACACATCAAGCAACTCAAAACCATTTATTCAACCAATTTAAAACTCAGTTAAACACACTCTAAACATGTCAAAATAGACATTCTAAGTACCTAACCAATGTACCTTCATAGGCACTCTACCTAATTTATTAAAACACGTATGTGCAAATTTTTACTAAAAAATCTTCTTGTAACCAATTATCATTATACCTATATGTTCTTACATAACCACTATGATTTTATGCACCTTTTATGTTTATTCGACTACTATTTTACCTCCCATCATTCAATCATATCAACATTTTAAAGCAATCATGCAAACACCACAATACCAAACACAAGCCAAATACATGACTAATTTTAACAAAACACCTATAGACTAACCTTTAGTCAAAATAACCTATACATGCCATTATAACCAGAATCAAGTCATCAATAATTACCAATAAAACTAATGGATAATGTGATATAGCTCCGATAAGCTTCCAACCCGTTCGAGCTTCCGATAATTTGTAAGGTAAATAAATTAAACAAATATGTAAGCAATGATTGCTTAGTAAGCTCTTATAGTCTTTAATCATGCTAATTTATTTCAATTATAAAACTTTACATATCAAAATAATCCAATGTTGTTACTGTAATACTCATAAACTATTCTCACTAATTCACAAGGTGAACTAATCCATAGTATCACACATGGACTTATATCCTCAAGCTTAGTAAAATTTTATGTAAATTTAATTCTTCCACACTTATTCCATATGCATATCATACAAGTCATATGCATATGATTCAACCACAGTTACAAATTAATGCATTTAACCAAGCCTTATTCTAATTGGACACATAATAAATCGTTCCATAAGAAATTGCATAATCTAAACCTTACCATTCCTTCATGAACATTAACTTATTTTCATTTAAATACTTACCATTTCAATGCATCAAATAAATAAACAAATTATTATTCAACTAATAGCTTGGCACTTGCCTAAACATCAAGCAACAACAATAGTTAGCGTACTTGCACATCTTACATATAAATTTAATATTGATAAACTTATTTTCTCAACATGTTACCATATACATGCTTTCATTGTAGCAACATTATCAAAGATAATCACATATTTACATGTCACTTTTTAATATATTAAGTAAATACCATTTTCATGTCACGTTTCAATATATCATGTAAATATCATTTCCAAGTATTTCAAGTATATACCAGTAATAATCATAAGTCTTTCAATATTAATTCATAAATATTTACAGATCACTCATAGTACATCTAATTCTCATTAATTTGTTATCCTAAATGGCTTTTCGCAATTTGTTTCACATTTCATTACATAATTGCAATATCCATTCCATAGTCATTTCTTGAGTATCTAACTTATATATTCCATATATTTGCAATATATTTCACATTCTATTTTCAATTCACTATTTCACTTCCATTTCTCATACCATAAAATTTCAATATCAATTACAAAACTTTATTATTCATTTACCCCTATTAACACGACTCGGACTCGGACGGATACACAGATTCAACCAAAATACACCAGTTTGGAGCTCAGTGCCTCATCGGATAATTCGAAGTAATAGTTTGACATCCAGTGTCTCATCGGCTATGCCAACATAATTTGGTACCCAGTACCTCATCGAATTTATCCGAAAGTGACAATTTGACATCCAGTGTCTCATCGAATCGAAGTCGAAGTAATCCCTGAACACTTCCAATCCTATGGCATGCCAACTATATCCGACTCAGCCCAATACAGTTAATAGGGATTAAAATCACTTTTCAATTTCAACCAATATTCATTTTAATTCAATAATCACAAATCCTCAAGAATTAAACTCAATATCATAATATCAAATACTCATCTCATTCTACTTATCATACACATTAAATAATAATTACAACAATTAATATTTCATGTACCATCATTTTTATGAATTTCGTGTATATTTATTTCGGTAACAATTCATAATCATAATATACATAATTATTAGGCAAGTTCATATACATAAGTTTTTTGTATCTCTAACCAAGTCTTTCCAAATCAGAGAACAACTTACGGATATGAGTACATCGTTTTCTTTGTGCCATAGTTCAACTATGGTCTTACACATACATTGTCATGGCCCTGCCATGGTCTTACATTTGTAGTGCCATAACCCAGTTATGGTCTTTTCATTAAAATGTCATAACCCAACTATGGTCTTACATTTAAACATTGCCATGGTCCAACCATGGTCTTATTTGTCAATTCATTCTCTGCATTGAATGACTGTACTCAATCCGGCATTTCATTCTTTTCGATCATTTCAATTCAATTTCACAGTTTCAACAATAATTTATTTTTAACAATATATATATTATCATTCATCAATTTAACACATAAACATTAAGGTTTAACTATACAAACTTACCTGGGGTATATTGTGGAAGTTGTAGTAATTCAGGGACTATTCAGCTAATTTCTCTTTTTCACGTTTGTCTTCAGATTCTTGATCTATAATATAAAATTATTCATTCATTAGCATCTAATTCAATTCTGATTCACTTTACAATTTATACCATTCAATTTTTGAAATTGCACATTTACCCCATAGTTTTTACAATATAGTCCCTTATCAATTATCCTATCAATTGAGCTAATTTTTATCAATTGAAAATTTACCTAATTATTTTAGGCTACCATACAATCATTAATATTCAAAATTTCAATACCAAACCCTAATTCTTAACCTTTCACAATTTGGCCCTAAAATCAATATCTATCAAAATTACTAAATAAAATCATCACATAACAAAATTAGAGCTTCAATTCCATGTTAATTCATCATAAATATCTAGCAATCATTAATGGTAACTTTCAAAATTAACCATGAAATAAAAAACTAATGAATTAGATAGTTGAACCTAATTGCAAAAGCCTTAAAAACACAAAAAATTCAAGAAATAAACAAAAATTAAACTTACATGTAGTGAAATATGAAAACCAGCTTCTTAAGAGTTCTTCCATAGTGTTTTCAACTGAGAATTTGGAGGAAATCTTTAGATATCCAATTACATCCTTTTTTTTAACTATTAAATTTTGTCATTTCCAATTTTACCCCTTGTTCACACTAGTTTTGTTGTTTTCTTATGCACACATGCCATCCAAGTTCTATAATGAAGGTATAATTCTCTTTTTTATCCTCCCTTATTTATCACTTATGTTATTTAATCACTACTCCTTTAATTAGCAAGTTTTGCATATTTTTTAATTTAGTCCTTTTTACTCAATGGCACTCCGTAAATATTTATAAAAATATTTACTGCTCGGTTTATGAAATCGAGGTCTCAATACCTCATTTCCGAAACTAATTAACCCAATAATTCTTAATTCACTAATTCAAAAATATTTCTAAAATCACACTTAACTCATAAATAATGATTGATAAAATTTTTCAAACTCACTTGCCAGATTTAGTGATCTCGAATCACTGTTTCCAACACCACTGAAAATTGAGTTGTTGCAGAGAAACAAAAGAGAATGGAAAATAAAGAGAAAAAAAAAAGAGAAAAGTTTAAAAAACATAAAAGAAAAAAATTAAATTGCCCAAAACAAAAAAAATATGGGGATCAATTGTATAATTTAACTTAAAATTTTTATTTGAAATGATGATTTAACGTGTCACGTTAGCTTACCGTTACACCGTTAACAACAATTAGCAGCTCAGTAATTAAAATGTTACAACACGATAACGTAAGTGACTAAAACGTAATATTTCAAACATAATTGACTAAAATATAACCTAAAGTAAACAAAAGTGACCATAGGTGTAGTTTATCCATGCTATTTTTGACTCAAGAACATTTTTGAAAAAAATTAATTAAGTTCTTTTGAAATTTTTATATTCAATTCAACCTTTAAACAATAAAATTAGCTAAGTAAACATTTTGACCAGTGTTGATCATTATAACCCTGATGTGGTATATCATGTCAACAACAGCTGATGGCATGGTAGTGCGCTGCCACATCAGCAAAAAAAATTTAAATAGAAAAAAATTAAAATGAACATTTTTTCTTTATTTTTTGCTGGAATGAACTTGACATATAGTTCTCCAAGTTCATTCTTTCAAATCTTAATTTTTTAAAAAAAATCTAAAAATAATTATTTAAAATTTTATAAATTTGTAAAATATTATTAAAACTCATAAAAATATTAAATAAATTAAAAATTAATAAAAAAACTATTTAAAAGTAAAGTTCAGAATGAATCTAGACATAAGATTTTCCAAATTTATTGAAGACGATTTTTTTTAAATTATATAAAGTTTAAAACAATATTAAAAATTAATTTTCTTTAAAAAGAATTGATATGTGTATCAATGTTTTAATTATATTGGTATCTTTTAATATGTATGAAAATATTTAGAAAATAAATAAATAAAAATAATTTTATTTTATAAACCCTATGTGTAAAGTTTTTATTTAATGTCTGAATATATTCAATTATTTATTCACCAAAAATCTATTCAATTATTTATTCACTAAAAACATATTCAATCATTTAAATGTGTATTAATTATTTTATTACATGTGTGGTCTAAAAGGTGTAATACCCCTAACCTGTATCCATCATCGGAATAGGATTTTTGAGCGTTACTGAGTAATCCTAATCTAATCATTCATTTTAAACTTTTCAAAAATCATAAAATGATACATGATTCACATGCATAGAGTCCTTTATTAAGTCTTTGAGACTTTGAAAACACTTTAGAAACGATTTGAGACTAAATCAGGAATATTTGAAAATTTTACAAAAAAAGTTAGAAAAATTTTAATTGCAGGGTTCACACGTCCGTGTGTCTGACCGTGTGGGCATTTGAAATAGGGACACATGATCGTGTCCTAGCATGTGTCTGTGCCCATGTAACTCTTTGACTTGGGTCACACGGCCAAGCCACACGCTCGTGTGCCAGGCCATGTACCTTTTGAAATAGCCTCCCACGCTGATGTGCTAGCCGTGTGTCTCACACGGCCAGGTCACACTCCTATGTGTCTGGCCGTATGGATCTAAAATGTGTCTTTACCAACAAATTTACCAATTCATACATGCTTGGGCATTAAAAACTCAAAAACCATTCATTTAACCTATCCAAAACACGGTCAAACACATTCAAAACATGCTAAAATAATCATCCAAGGTGTCTAACCAATGTACCCTCATTGGTACCACATTATATAATCATAATGTCAACTAAATTTTATAAACATGTCAAAATTCATCAATTTGGCCTAACTCAAAACTACCTAAAACATTAACTTAAATTCACATGCACATATCTAGATTTGTTTCAATTTACCATGCCATAATATGGCTTCAAACACAAACACATGTTTATATGTATATACCAAACCAACATTACATTTATAATTCATCCACAAAATAACTATCATTTAGACATCTTAGGTACATGTCGACACAAAAAATAAACATCACCACATTTGAGTTCGGGATCGTTGTTGGATGCTGAATTGGCAATCAAAAGAGAAGTACCTAATCTGCGCATGGAAAAATAAAACTATACGCTGAGTAAAACTCAGTGGTATTTCTATAATTCGAATATTTAAAGACAAAATAATATAATATGCACAATTGAATTTTAAGCACATATTAATATCCAGTATCTTCAACTATCATATGCTATCATATTTCATTTGTTAAATAATGTCCCAATTCACACAATTGCTATATAAATAGTTATTTACATATCAAACCACATTTATTTGTACAATGGTATTAACCATTCAATACTCAACTCATGAATACATCATTTCATACCATACTCAATTCTCATCACTTGCTATATAATAGCTTTTCACAATTTGATCCACATATTATTTAAACAATAACATTATCCATTCCGTATCCAATTCATGAGTACATAACTCATGTATCTCATTTTCATGTTTCAAATTACTATCTCATTTTCAATTCACATACAATATCATCCAATATCAATCATATTACCGTTGTATTTAATTACCCCTATTAACAAGACTCGGACTCAGACGAATACACTGATGCAACCAACACACCAGTTTGGAACTCAGTGTCCCATCGAATAAATCCGAAGTAGTAACTGCGCCCAGCCCTATATAAATTTGACACCCAGTGTCTCATTGGTTAAACTGAAGTAAATTGGCATCCAATGCCTCATCGAATCGAAGTCGAAGAAATCCCTAAACTCTTTCTATCCTATGGCATGCCATCTATATCCGACTCAGCCCGATATAGTTAGTAGGGTTTAATTTCACATTTCAGATATAACCAATATCCAATACTAATTTTTTCATATAATCACATATATACACATGAATTAAATTCAGTTTATAATAATCAATATCCAACTTTCACATTAACACATAAATTCATTTCAATTCAATAATCAATACATTTAATATGTATCTACCAATTCAATCCATTTCAATCAATTATCAAAATGTCAGTTACTCACCTCAACACTTACCATATGCATTAAATTGAATTATAACAATTAACAACTAAGTTTGGATTATAGAAATACAAACCGTAAATTCCGAGCTATTCCATGTTGATTTTATATTTCCCCTTTTTAGTCGAGGATTCCGGTACGATGTTAGCTACATAATTAAAACAATTAAAATTCATCAATATAACACAATTCAATTTCATATTGAATATTTCAATTTTTACTCAATATTTGTCTAAATTTCAATTGTATATTTTCATATAAATTCCACTTTAAATTAAATTTAACTCCTATTTTCACTTAAACTCCTAAATTTCTAATTTTTCACAATTTAGTCCCTAATACTCAAAATTTACAATTTGTTCTACAATTTAATCCTTTTTCATTTCTAACTTAAAAATATACCAGTTTGATCCCCAATACTAAAATAATTCAACATTGACAACACTACAAAACTTAATAATTGCTAAAATTTCAAAATGGGTCGGGTAACTCTAGGTATCGAGATTCAAAAAACATAAAAATTACAAGAAAATAGACTAAATTGACTAACCAATTGAACTTTGAAAATTTGGAGCATTAAGGTAGTGCGTCTCGTTCTTTTCTTCTTTCTTTTTCTTTCTTAGTTTGAATGGCTTTCTCTCTCTCTTTATTTATTTATTTATTTTATTATACATTAATTAATTATTATATAATATATATACATTTACTTAATTATTAAGTTTTCTTAATATTGTAATATATTTTAACTTTAACTATTAATATTTAAAATAAATTTTTACATAAATTATATAAACAATTCACTAAGCCGTCCACTTAATGGAATAAGGCATAATTGTTTATTTAATCCCTTTAATTATTCTCTAATCTATAATTCAATTTTCACCTTATATGCGAATTAATCCAATTAATCATTATACCTAATTACTTTTAATTCATATAAATTCATTTAACTGAAATCTAATTAACAAGAACAAAGTTCTGGAAATGTACTTTCTGAAACCCTTGATTATCGGGTCATTACAAAATGTGTATCAATTATTTTCTTACATGCAATCTAAAAGCTTTATAGAATTCAATATATTCTTACTTTAAAAAAATTACATGAACGATTTATAAAATTAAAATTTATTTGTATTTATTTATTTTCTTAAATATTTTTAATTTTTTAAAGATCCTAAAAGGTGCCAATATAATTAAAACATTTATTTGTATTTATTTATTTTCTAAAATATTTTTAATTTTTTAAAGATCCTAAAAGGTGCCAATATAATTAAAACATCGATACACAAGTCATTTTTTTTTATTTTTTAAACTTTATAAAGTTTACAAAATTTGCCTTTAGGAAACCTGAATAACCATTTGTGTAGATTCATTATGGACTTCACTTTTAAATGATTTTTATTATTTTTTAATTTTTTAAATTTTATTTAATATTTTTATAAATTTTAATAATATTTGACATATTTATAAAATAAAATTCGAAAGGAATGGACCTGGAAGAAAATTAAAAAAGTACTCATTTTAATTAAAAAAAGAGTTTTTATTTTTATTTTTGCAATCGTAATATTAAGAGCATCACGTCAAATACTATTATCGGTCACATTAACACTATCAATTTTTTTAGTTCAATGATTCAATTAGGTGTAATTTTTTTTAAAAAAATTAATTAATTTTTTCAATTTTGAAGGCCAAAAATACCATTAAATGATATAATTATCCTTGAAAATATATCTATTTGATTCATAAATTATTAAGTTTTTTTTAATCACTTTAATGACTGAATTGATATTAATTGAAACTCAATTATCTATTTAATTAATAGTAAAAATACAACAAATGGTTACAATGTCAAATAAAAATCAAGATTATTTGCAAGGGAACTTACTTCATCCAGTGAGTTCGCTCGCGTATGGGTGGACAATCCATGACATCAAATGCAATTGTGGCATTTTTCGGCAGCAAGGGATTGATATCAAGCAATTGAGGAATCTGAGCCAAAAGGTCAATCGCTCTTCGTAATAGTCGAGCTAAACCACCCTCATCGATCCTACAATATCATGACATTTGCCTATCCTACCACTTGAAAAAATCACAACCACCATCTTACAAATAAACCTCAAATAGGTGAATACATTTTTTTTTAAATCATAAGCACTCAACTTTGGAAAAATTTTGAAATCATTCAAATTGAGCTGAAGTAGCAAATAAAATTTTTCACTAACCCAAAAATTTGAACAACTATAAAAGCTTCTCCCCGAATTTAAATCGCTCCATAAAGCGTCTCTTAGAGCTAACTTCTTGCAGTAATATTTGAAATCTCGATTTTTCACTCGAACCATGAGATACTCATTCTCTAAATTGGCTATTCAAACTATATGATTCAGATTTGAGCAAAATTCTTAAATCTATGATTTCAGACGACAAGAAAGAAAAATAACAATTTCCTAAGGTTTATGGTAAATTGAGATAATGAGAAGAGAGATTTTTCAATCCAGGGTTCTTAAGAGATAGTGATTTCTCTAAGATTGGAGACTGTTGAATTTTTTTTATCGTAATTGTTTTAAGGATTTCACAATTTTTCACAATTTGGGAATAAGATATTAAGGATTTTAACGACATGTTCTAATTTTATCTAAATTTTTTTTTACAAATTATTTATTTCTTTTTTAATTTCATATTTAATTCATTATTTTTGACACGTCATCTTCATCCTCGCACGCCACATAAGCTACTTCGTTACCGACACTTGATTGACAGTTAACTCACGTTTCCCGTTAAACTTGAGCTGCTTTCTAGAAAATTCATAACATTGAAGGCATCAATCCAAAAAAAAAAAAGGCAAATGGCTAAAAATATTTTCAACAATTATACCAAAACATTTCATCTTTCTCAACATTTAAGATTATTTACTTTCCTCAACATTTAAAGATTAGAGAAGAGAAGTAAAGCAAGGACAACAACAAAAAGTGAAGGCCCAAAGCTTTTATTTACCTTTTTTTCTTTTCTTATAAAAGACGAAGGAAACATTTTGCAAGTGCATTTGGAGTTTTGACTCCACTCGTCTCTTCTTTTTTTAGGGCTATTTTTTCAACTGCAGTTTTTTGTTTTTCATTTCTAGTCAAATATTTTTTTTATTCTTGTTGGTGCTGTCTAACAAACTGACGGCACCATTAAAAAACAATTTTTTTAGTTACCTTGTACATTTATATTTTTTCGGGAATTTAAAAAAAAAACCAATTTCACCTAATACAATGACAACAAAAAAGATTTTAAAATCAAAAATTGGCTGATGATTGAGAGAAAAGGAGGGTGATGCTGCTGGTGTGTCAATTGGCAACTGCGAAAACTGTTCAAAACAGCCAATTTTCCTGGCCCATTTTTTTAATTAATTATTATTTTTATATTATTTCCGTGAAAAAAAACCCTAATTGATCCACAAAGTATTAAGTTTTTTTTAATCACTTTAATGATTGAATTGATATCACTTGAATTTTGATACCAAACTCAATCATCTATTTAATTAATAGTACAAATACAACAAATTGTTACAATGTTAAACAAAAATAAAGGTTATTTGCAAAGGAACTTCATCCAGTGAGCTCGCTTATGGGTGGACGATCCATGACATCGGATGCAGTTGTGGCATTTTTCTGCAGCAAGGTATCGATATCAGGCAATTTAGGTATCTGAGCCAAAAGGTCAATCGTTCTTCGTAATAGTCGAGCTAAATCACCCTCATCCATCGCACAATCCATCATCAATTCCCTCCATGATAACCCAGACGCCCAGGCTTCCACCATTCCTGAAAACTGGCCATCTAAACAACAAGCTATCTCTACCTCATGTTTCTCTTGAAGTTGGACAAACGAGTTCCTTTGTTCTTCTAGTAAACTAATCACATTTAGGACAGTAGGCGAAGATTCGTATATGTAATTATTGTTTTTCCAAGCGCGTACCTTGATCCCCTCGGACACTAAACTCGCGCACACAGCAGCGAGTTCCGCAGGCTTTAACTCTAGCAAGATTTTGTTTCTAAGTACCTTTGCCAACCACAGTTCATTTTCTCCTCGAATTGCAGCTGCTGTTTCACCCAGGGGAAATATTACATGTGTATTGATGTCTAATGCCCTTGTTTCATGAATGACTTTGCTGATTTGTAGAAACTCCTTCCAACCAGAAGGTTCAATTTGCTCTATTCTATTGATCAAATGATTTGATCTAGCCTTCAACCTTTTTATCTTTTCCTCTGTAAACTTAGCCGTGTCTAAGATCTTTTTATATTCTCGGAAGCCCTCAGTACGGGCTATCTTTTTCTTCAAACGTGCAACTTTGTTCCTTTGCTCTCTGTAACGTTCCACTGATTCAATGTATTCTTGTGACATATGTAACACCTCATCACTTTCGTAAAGACTACTTAAAACTGGCACATTTAGACTCCAAGACCATGTCTCCAGAGATCCTTCAATGCACCATAGACCACCAAGCTCAGAATCAGCAAGTTTTTCCCATTGTGTTTCCTCTTTTTTGAGAAGTGTCCTCATTATTTCCCGGGGCAAAGCTTCTCCCTGAGTTAAAGCAACATTGGGAAAGCCACTTCTATAAACAGTTTTAATCCACTTTTCTGTAAATAGATACCAGGAGTTATCTGAACCAAGGGCCACATAGTAAGCTGGTTCAACATCTTGATGAGTGTCAGATGTTCCAACACTGCTCAGTGCAAAAGAATCATCAACTGAAACCATGTTCTTAAGTTTTGACCCATCAAGCGATTCAACCTCTGCTAGATAAACAGCAGGAACGAAGTTTTCAACTCCTTCAGAATCCTTATACTGCAAGCAAATGAAGGGTAGGTGTCCATTTTCAAAATCCTTTAGGAGAGGTTTCAGAGCAGAAAATCTCTTCAACTCCATCCTTCTTCGAAGTTCAGTCCTGACACGTTTTTCTGCCCTTAATTCCTCTTGTAAATCTGCAATCTCCTTATATGCCACCTCTGTTAGAAGTTTCCGGCTCTTTCTATCTATAGCCTCATCACTAATTTCATAAGTCAATGCCTCTATCTCTTTCTGTATTTTAGCAAGCTCCTCTTTTGCAGCAAGCATCACATTGCTGCCTAAGTAATTTCCAAAACTTTGTTCAACTAATTTCCTTGCCTCTTCCAAAGTTCTCCTTGCTTGTAATGTGTTTGTTTCATCTGATTCATTGGAGTGACGAGTAACTTTTGCACCTCCTAGAAGATTCAACACCATTCCATATGAAGCCGTGAACTGTGATACGAGGGGTTCAACTCCAGAAAATAGAAGCTTGCAGCTCTCTTCAGCACCTTCATAAGGAGTCTGCACTATCACAACATGGCCCCTTTCATCTATACCTCTACGTCCAGCACGCCCTGCCATTTGAAGCAATTCATTAGGGCTTAATTGGATACGTCCAGTGCTTGTCCTTTTGCTAAGAGATGAAATAACAGCAGTCCTAGCAGGCATATTAATTCCAGCCGCCAGGGTTTCTGTAGCAAAGACAACCTTAACAAGTCCTCGCTGAAAGAGCTCCTCAACAAATGATTTCCATAGTGGAAGACAACCAGCATGATGTGCAGCCACCCCTCTAATTAGTCCTTTCACTGCAGTCTCCCTCACAGCATCAGGATACAGAAGCTGAAACTTCTTCAATGCAAGTTCTACCTCACTCATCTCACACTCATCCAAAAGGCTACAATCTTCAACATACTGCACAGCTGCGTCACAGCCTCTCCTATTAAAAATAAACCAAATTGCTGGAAGCATGTCCTTTGCTTTGAGTTGCCATAGTGTATCAACAACTTGAGGAACCTGAAAATTATTGTGGAAGCTGTAAACATATACTTTTTTTCATTTAGGATTGTTATTAATCAGGTAAAAGGATATTATTGAAAAGTATCCTTTATTTGCAAAGAAATTACGCAAACTGCAAGTACAAAATCACTAAACCATACCTGTGAACGGCGAATCATGTTTTTGTCATTCTTTGAAAGAGGCTGCTCAGACATGCCAACTATACTATCAAAGCTACCGTTTCTTCCATGTCTTCGTGAATTCCTTCTTCTAGATCCATCATCCCTGTAATTCCTTCTTCTAGATCCATCATCCCTGTACGAGTTGACTCCTGAAGCAGAAAGTTGTAAATAATTGAGTGACAACTTCCTGCTCAAATTCCAAAAGAAATTGAAAACTTGTCAGAATTAGTAACAGATATATGTGATACTATGCAAAATATAATCAAACAAAAAAGCATTCAATAAAGTTATAATTTACAAGCGTGACAAAATTTAACTACATGCACATTGCTTTAAATTGATACTTGGAAAACAGAAAGCTATAACTTGCAAGAAAATATGTTGACTTGAAAAATTACAGAAAATAACCACTGAAAAGATGCAATAATGGAATTTTTATCATTTTAGTTCAACAGAAAAAATGCAAGCAATTTCATTTTTATCAATTTTTATTTCCTAACTTAGAGTTATGAAATTTTATCAAATTTCATTTTGCAGAGAGAGAGAGAGATGGAATTTCTAAAAGTATAGACAGAAAAAATTAATCCGAGAATAAACTGGATATGGCTGCACGTCTGGGTATGGTAAAAAATAGCAACAATTAAACTGAGAATAAGTATCGATGATGTTGAGGGTTACCCATTTTACCAATCTCAAATCATTATTATAGAAACCATAGGCAATTTTAAGTAGAGTATTTTGGTAAAAATGAAATAAGGAGGCTAATCTTACTCAATAAAACACTAAACGTCTACATGTCAAATGTCCATAATTTCACACTAAAAAACTAAAATCCCAATGAATTTTCCATCAGGCCACGTATAAGTACTTCAGATTACTCCTTTCAAATGTGAAACAATAAAGTAATCAGTATTGTGGTAAATGTGAAATGACCAGTCTCATCTTACCTATTTAAATTATACAATAACAGACACACATGCCAAGTGCCTACAGGCAAATGTTCTTCCAGCATATGAATAAGAAGTTGCATAAGGTCAGCAGTTCTGATTGAAATACCTATTCATGTGTGTTCCCTTTTCATTAAGAAGCGGAAATAAAGAGGCCTTTGTTGAGAAGTGCCAAGTCAATGGAACGGGACGCCATGATGATGTTACCAGCTCTGTTTTACCATGAATCTAGAAACAAAAGGATATTAAGGGGAAATTTTCAATAATCTCATAGGCTCATAGACTATGATTCCAAGATATAGAGGTAAAGCCACAAGCACGGCAATTATGTGCAAGGGAATGAAGATCACATAGCTAGGAGGGAACTTTCAAATCTTTGTGCCCATTCAACGTGCATACCAATCTGACTTGGAATATGAACCAAGAAACCCACTGTAGAATAAATACAGTTTCCCATGGATGAGTCAAACCCAGACAACAAAGATGCAAATTTAAGAATTTACTATATAGGAACTGGCCCCAATACCATTTAGGCATTTACTAAATGAGAAATACCAAAAGTAGAAGATTACCTGAAACCCAAGACCAAGGACATTCAATAATATGGATGAGTTGAAAACAGCATTCTTGCTCATGCAGATAACACTTATAAATAAATATAGGCTGAACTTTCCTCAAGAAAATGACAACGCAAGTTTGAGATTTAAGGGTCAGTTAAGTTAAGCTGATGGCAAATAAAAACAAATTTACCCAAACCATTTGGCACAGCACTAGGTTCAAAACCGTCTTCACCCAAAATATAAATAAATAAAACAAGTTTAACTCAATGGAGTCCACAACCAATATTACATGCTTGGTGAAATATCAAAATTACAAACTAAGACTAGAGCATAGGCACTTCTGACAAAGCTCATCTTGGCACAGAATGCCAAGTCCAGCAAATTAATACACTGAGACATCAAATCAAGCCCCATGAGATCATGCTTGACCAGACAATATATTGCACATGATCTTTTTTTAGTAATCAAGCAATGTGAAAAAAGGTACATCAAGAAGTGTAACAAGCAGTAGAAAAAAGAAATAAATTTCATCATGGAGGAAAAGCCAAAATGCAGAAGAGTAGTCACACTTCAACTCCAATATCGAGATTAAGGCATACACACTTCACCAGAACATCCATTTTGAGTTTGTGAACCCAAGAGGTAGAGCAGACAAACAAAAGCAAAGAAAGATACAGATAGTAGATATCATGACAACTCTCAAACATCTGAACTAATATCAGTGCTGAAACATATGATATAATAAGACAAGGAATGGTACCTGACTAATCCAACCAGCTAACTCATCTGGATTAGCAACTGTCGCTGACAGGCATATAAGTTGAACTTCTTTAGGGCAATAAATCACCTGAAAATATTTCAGAACTTGGTGAAAATGTATTGCCATTGACATTCTAGATATAAATGAGATTCAAAAATCAGATAAACTCACAATCTCCTCCCACACAGTACCCCGAGATATGTCACTTAAATAATGAACCTCATCAAGAACAATCACATCAACATGAAAAAGACCACTCCCAGAAGAAGCCATTCCAACACTGCATCAACATATCCAAAACCGACATGCTTAATATTACCACTTAACAAGAACATTAAGAAGGAAACTTATGGAGGTAGCAACTTGAAATTGAAACATGAAATACCTAGATGAACGTAGAAATTGCTACCACAAGTTGCAAAGTGATATACCATACTTAACACATAAAAGTATATAATACAGTGACTAATTAATATGCACTAGATACTTGGTGCCATTCACATCAAAGCTGCACAAATGTCATGCTTATGCTTTGGAAATACCAAGTACAATTCTTCCACCACTCATACCATGAAATTCTTGAAACTGTTATCCGAAGTACCTATTATACAACATGTTCCGCAGAATCTCTGTAGTCAAGACTAAAATCTGAGCATCCTTGTTGACAGCAGAATCTCCTGTGAGAAGGCCCACATTATTATCCCCAAATGTCTCCCTAAAACAACAAAGATCACTATATCAGCTCGAAGGGTTCATATCACCTATAATTATTTGCACTACAATGTAAGCATGACCCAATCCCACTATTTATAGTGGCAGGGCCCCTTGAAAGTTATTTGGAGCCTGGAGGCCATATGAACTCTACAATTATGGTGAGGTTTAAATTTTAAATTTTAATGCATTAATAGCATGTTTCAACCCAAAACCACTTACAAAGTAATGAAACTTAAAATTATTTGAAAAACATAATAAAAAACGAAAACTATAATTCATTATGCATGTTGAGAGGGGAAGAAAATAGCTCTAATTACCTAAACTGTCGAAACTTTTGATTGGATAATGCCTTAAGCGGGGTTGTATAGAATAACCTCCTCCTCCTGGCTACCGTCGCCACGGCAGCAGCTTCCGCAATTAAAGTCTTTCCGCTGCTGGTGGGCGCTGAAACCACCACAGACGAACCCCTTAAAAACGCTTCTATTGCCATTCTCTTCAAAATACAAGGGCAAGATCATTAGAACTTCAAATTCTTCTTCTTCTTTTTTTCTTTAAAGAACATATTAAAAATAAGGAACCTGAAATTTATCAATGCGAAAATCGTAAATATCAGCGAGTGCATCGACGTCAATCATTTCCTCCCCCAATTCCTTAACTAGATTACAAAGCTTTTCAACTCGTTGCCAAGTGGATTCTTTCTGCCAGTTGGATGAATCCACTGAGATTTCTTTTTCGTTTTCGGTATCGTCTTCATCTTCGTCTTCGCTCGGTTGGACATGGTCGGAAACTTCACCGGAAATGTCTTCGTATTCGTCGTATTCATCCGCAGCTTCAAAATCATCGTCGTCTTCGTCATCTTCGAGTTCCTCGTCAAAGAGTTGGGGCTCAGCGGAGAAGGGAGAGCGAGGGGATTTGAAAGAGAGACGAAAAGAAAGCGGAGAGAAGATGGAAGAAGGGCGAGGGAAAGGTAGGGATTGAGAAATGCAGCGGAAGTGAGGGAATTGGGAGTGTTTGGTTTGTCGGAATAGAGAAGGAAGAGTGAGGATTGAGAGAGTGTTCATGGCGGGAGTTGCTTAGCGTTACTGTAGACCGAGTTACTTACACCACTGGACAATCCATTTGGATACCAACCAATACAAAATTGAACCGCCGGCGGTTTGAATATTTATTTTGTTATATATAAATAACAGAATATCTTTGCTTCGTTTTGTTATCTACTTCAGCCAGCGTTACACTAGATTTTTTTTTGGTATCAGGATTTCTTTACTTCACAAAAAAAAATTATATTTTTTATCAAATCATTTCAAAATAAATGAACTACTAAATTACAATGATGAGTAAAGTGTTGTGAAATGCACAAAGTAATACTTAATAAACAAGTGATCATTAATGGCTTTTAAAACAAATAATATTAGAAATGTATATGTAATTATGTGTACATGAGTTATTGTGTGGTAATGGTGTACAATATAGATTTTGAAAATGTGACAAACAACCTTAAAAGTGCAATGTCCTAGTAAACTTAGTGAAATAGTATGGGCACAATTAGCATACTAATAAATATGTACATGCTTTGTTTTGAAGACAGTGTTTAGTGTGAAGACAAATATTCATGCCATATAGCATAACACGCAAGTGTATAGTGAGGACCTTAAGTGATTTGGTGTAAGGTTGGTTACAACTTTAGTACAAATTAGTGTATAGTGTTTGGTTGAAATCCCGAGTATCCAAATGAATTTTGCTAGAGTTTACTAAGGGCTAAGTGTTACAATTATTGATAATTGGAAGTAAAATTTCAATGTGAGCTAAAAAAGATATGAATAGAATGGCATTGATGACAAGTGCAAGTAGTGATAGATTAGAAGAAGATTCAATAAGAGAATATTGATGCCAATAGTAATAAGTGAATTAGTGAAACAATAATTCATTAAAAGGGCTAGGTGAACAGCAAGTGAGTAAATGAATTAATAAAAAAGTAATTGCTGGATCTAGTGCCCTAAATATAATATATTCATTTTGTATACTTGTATTTTTCAAACAAATTGGTTTAATAAAAATATTTATAAATTGCATTAGTACCCTTGTATATTATCATCAATGTTTATTACATGCAAAGCAAAATAAAAGCAAATATTGGCTCACTAGTTATCTATAAAACCCCTCGCCCGACCCGGTCGTCGGGTTTAAGTTACAAGGTGCTACAGTTGTTGTTAGAGCAACTACAGTCAATTTATAAAATATTCATATGCACGTGTAATTAAATGCCAAACATATTCATTTATGGATAAACAGTCTCGGAAACCAATTCAGGACCCAAAACTCGATGTTCGCCCAAATCAGTCCAACACAACGGAGTACGACACTTATGACCATACAAAGCCTTATAAGATGCCATTTAAATAGTAGCTTGGAAACTGTTATTGTGGGCAAACTCAGTTAGCGGCAGATAATCCTCCCAACTATCTTGGAAATCAATCACGCAACTCCAACACATATCCTCCAGTATCTAAATCACCATCTCAGATTGACCATCGGTCTAAAGATGGAACGCAGTATTGAAGTCCAACCTTGAACCCAGAGCCTCATGTAATTTCTTACAGAATTGAGAAGTGAAGCGAGGATCTCTATCGGAAATGATCAAGACAGGGATCTCATGCAGTCTTACAATTTTAGAAATGTACAACTTCGCTAGCTTTTGTAGAGAGTAATTAGCTCGAACCAGAATGAAGTGAGCAGACTTGGTCAATTGATCCACGATGACCCAAACAGAATCTTTCTTAGTGGGTGTCAGGGGCAACCCACTAACAAAATCCATAGTTACTCGTTCCCATTTCCATAAGGGAATCTTGACTGGCTGCAATAAACCCGAAGACAACTGGTGTATAGCCTTAACTTGTTGGCACGTCAGACATCGAGCCATAAAGTCAGTAACCTCACGCTTCAAACTCGGCCACCAGTACAACTCGCGAAGGTCGCGATACATCTTATTACTACCGAGATGAATAGCGTAAGGGCTACTATGCGCCTCCCTCAGAATAGACTGCCTCAGATCAAAATCATTCGACACACAAATCCGACCTCGAAAGCACATAATACCATTACTATTCAATCCAAAATTTGCAGTAGTACCACTCTCAAGCTGACGGAATCACACACCTAGCGTCTCATCTATTATCTGTTTATCTCGAATCTACTCAATCCAAGTCAGCTTAACTTGTAACTCGGCCAATAAACTCCCATCATCAAACAGACTAAGATGAGCGAACATCGCCCTTAGATCAGACATCGCCTTACAACTCAGAGCATCAGCCACCACATTGGCTTTACCCAAATGATACTCTATCGTACAATCGTAGTCCTTAAGAAGCTTAATCCATCGACGCTATCTAAGATTCAACACTTTCTGAGTGAGGAGGTACTTGAGGCTTTTGTGGTCGGTGTAGATAATACATCTCTCACCATACAGATAGTGCCTCTAAGTTTTCAGTGCAAAGACTATAGCAGCTAACTCAAGGTCATGCGTCAGATAGTTAGCCTCATGAGTCTTAAGCTGACGGGACGCATAAGCCACAACCTTACCATCCTATATCAGAATATAACCCAATCCAACATGCGACGCATCATTGTATACTATAAACTCCCTTTCAGATTCAGACTGTATCAGAACAGGAGCCTGAGTCAGAATAGATTTGAGCTTTTCAAAGCTCGATTGCTGTGTATTAGTCCAGAAAAATGGTACACCCTTATGCAAAAGCTTAGTTAACGGTGCAACAATCAAAGAGAACCCCTCAACAAAAAGCCGATAGTATCCCGCCAAACCAAGGAAGCTACGGATTTGAATCCAACACAGTCTCGATCTTTCGAGGATCAACTCAAATCATCTTTGCAAAAACCACATGCCCTAGAAAAGTTACTTCATGTAGCCAGAACTCACACTTGCTGAATTTAGCATACAGTTGCTTCTCACACAAAATTTGAGGCACTACTTTAAGATGCTCATCATGCTCATCCTTAGTCTTAGAGTATACCAGAATGTCATTGATGAAGACCACAATGAACTGATCCAGATAGTGCTGAAATACTCAGTTCATCAAATCCATGAATGTAGCCGGTGCATTCGTCAAGCTGAAAGGCATCACTAGGAACTCGTAATGTCCATAACGAGTCCTAAATGTAGTCTTATGCACATCTACCTTCTAAACCCTCAACTGATGATACCCTAAATGGAGATCGATCTTAAAGAATACAGAAGCCCCTCGGAACTAATCAAATAAGTCATCAATCCTCGGAAGTTGATACTTATTCTTAATGGTTAGCTTGTTCAATTGCCGATAGTTTATGCACATCCTCATGGTCCCATCCTTCTTCTTGACAAATAATACTGGTGCTCCTCACGGAGATACACTAGGACGGATGAAATCACAGTCCAAAAGTTCCTACAGTTGAGCTTTAAGCTCAGTAAGCTCTTTTAGTGCCATACGGTAGGGAGCAATGGACACTAGAGCTGTACCCAAAAGAAGCTCAATCCCAATCTTTACTTCTCGATTTGGTGGTAATCCTGGTAAATCCTCAGGAAAACGTCTAGAAAGTCCTTTACTATTTTGATGTTCCCAACAGAAGAGTCTCCAGATTCTGAAACACTTACATAGGCTAAGTACGTCTCACATCCTTTTCGGACTAGTTTCTCAGCTACTAGAGCGGAGATCACATGCGACAGATAATATCGTCGCTCACTAATCATCACCACCTCTACATCATCCTTGGTCCTCAGAACGACCCTCTTAGATGCGCAGTCCAAATTGACTCGGTGTTTAACCAACCAATCTATACCCAGAATCAAGTCGAACTCCCTAAACGGAAGCTCTGTTAAATTAGCCAAAAATATATCTTATTGCACCTCTAACGAGACTTTTTTATACAGTTTACTAACATGAACAGACTGCCCCAACGAACTTATCACAGTAACTTCACTAGAAGTACTCTCAACCAATAACCCTAGATTTTTAGAAACAGAACAGGCTATATAGGAATGAATGGGTCCTATGTCTATAAGAGCAAAGTAAGGTACATCAAATATAAGGAACGTACCGGTGATGATGTCAAGAGCATCTTTGTCCTCTCAGCGACGTGTAGCATAAACCAAAGAAGGCTGCCTCGCCTCGGTCTGATTAGTACCTTTGCCCGGTGCTTTCTGATCACGACCTAAACTGTTACCTCCCTTAGCCTATCCACGGCCCCTAGATGGCTGTTGAACTACTCTTTGAGGCTGTACAGTACCTAGAGCTGGAGCTTGCATCTGATTTGTACGTTGTGGATATTCCCTAATATGGTGCTCAAGAGACCTACACCTCAAGCACACCCCAATCTTCCTCCAGCATTCGCTCAGATGGCGTCTCCCACAGTCACTACATGGCTGTAACCTAGTAGGAACAACAGAAGAAACAGGGGCCCCCACTCTAACTTACCCATCAGATCTAGACTTTTTCTCAGGCCTCAGAACAGAACTAGAGGGCTCTGACTCCCTCTTGTTCTTACCTCTCTCTCGATCCCTATTCTGGCGCTCCACGTGCTTAAGATCCTTAGCGATATTAGCTTTCTCCACTATTACAACAAACTCTCGCTCCCTCTGTGGAGCAATTAGAACCCTTAGATTATCCATCAGTCCATCTTCAAAGCGAATACACCTCTCATATTCTAATGCCACCATACTTCGAGCATAGTGGCTCAACCTCAGAAATTTGGCCTCATACTTGGCCACAGATCAGTCACCTAGCCAGAGATTCAAAGACTCACGCCTGCGAGCATCAACGTAACTGGCCCCCACATACTTGCTCTGAAATGTAGTCTTAAAGAATTCTCAAGTCAGATGATCAGGCTGAGTGCCCTCCTTAACGGTTAACCACCACTAGTATGCCTCATCGCGAAGCAATGAGACTACACCATTTAATTTCTGCTCGGGGATACAACCCAAGTCATCCATGATCCTCTCATTAGCCTCCAACCAATACTCAGCAACATTAGGGGTGACTCTTGTGACACCCCTAAATAACTCAGCTTCAGTAGACCGGAGTCATTCAGTTATCGACCCTCGGCACCCAGATCCATAATTAGGCCCAGCGACCCTCTCCAGTATCCTCAACATGGCTTGGGACAGTGCGTCGTCCCCAACTAAATGACTCTAAGACCCAGTCTTAGTAGTAGGTGACACAAGTGTCTCACTAGTATCTAAATTCGGCATGCAGCCAGATATAAAGACTCAGCTCGAACCCCCCACGGCCTCTACCTTGGCCTCGAATACTACGTTCACGGATACCTCGTATGCTCATTATCTAATTTGAGCTTTATCTACATTAAAATTTTATGCACTAGTTTTAGTTTATTATCACAAATGTTTTATGCAAAAACTATTAGAAGTTCAGAATCATTTTCAAAAGTTTCAGTCTCTAACTATTTTAGCACGGTCTCATTAAGTACTATCTTCAGAGTTTCAGAATAGCTTAACTAAGTAAAAAAATACTTACAGAATCAGTGCCGGAGACTCGGTGAACCACATACTCAATTAGAATATTTTAAAACCATTTGAAAACCAATTCTTTAAAATATATTTTGGAACCCACAAAATCCACAGCCGCGTTTTTGAAACTTGGCTCTGAGACCACTAAATGTAACACTCCAAACCTGGCCTAGACGTTATGGCTGATTTTAGAAATGTCACATGAAATGGGTTGAAAAACCATTGTTGTTAAGTTAAAACATTTCCAGTTCATTAGCCTTTAGATTATTTTTAATTTCAAAGCTGTCTTTCATTTAATCATTTAGAGATAAAACATGTTTATAGCAGAAGCTTGTAAAATCGTTGTGTCTAGAAAATCCATCCAAGATTTTTAGAAAACCATCACACTTATAAATAAGTAAAACCAAAAATCCAAAACCAACATCAAAATTTTAAAAGAGTCCAGAGTTTCAGAAAATTCAGCCTCAAAGCCAAAATTTAATAACCCAAAACAAAATAAAACAGTAAAATAGGTTGTTACCATCAAGTCCTCCGCTGCACCGATTCATCTAAGACTGTAGGTTACCTGTACAAACAAACAGAAAAGGGGTGAGTTTATGTAAACTTAGTGTGGAACCCAATAGAGTTAAGCTTGTGCACATACAGAATATCACAAATTAAATAGATTCACAATCGGGCCTTGGCCCATGTCAAATACAGATACAGATTCGGGCTTGAGCCCATTTCAGAAATAGATATGCAAATCAAACATCAGAATCCTACCCCCGTCCTCTACACACCATCTCCGACCATCCCTACACACCATGTGGGGTTTAAAACACCCACCTAGCCCTACACACCACGCTGTACCGATGCGACACATATCAGATATAAAGCAGTTGTACTGCTAGATATTAGGCATAATTTGCCTTTCAGAACACTTCTTCCAATACATATCATCTCACCCCAATCACAGTAACATAACATGCATGTAGAATTTATAGACAAATCATGCTTAACATGCTTTCATAAACAGATAACAGATGAACAAACATAGACATGCTCATGACCATATTTCAGTCTAACAAATCACTTGGTTTAAGGATTAGATAGCATTTACTGACCTTATGGTAAACCCAAAGTTGAGTAGGACGACCAGTGTGACCCTATGGAAAATTTCAGTAATATAGGCCCACATGCCCAGATTGGCCTTGCTTGTGTGGATCACATGGCCTGGCCCAGTTACAACATGCTCATGTGGCCCACACGCCCAATTCAGTCTAGCATGTGTGGCCCACATGGCCACACTCCAGCCATCATACAGTCATGCCCTGCGTACAGCTTGGCCTTCGTCGATCACACGGCCTTGTCATCACACATGGCGTACCACACGGCCTACCACATAGTCGTGTGGCGTCAACAGCGGTGTTTTTCAGCTTTCGTCGAACCTTATTTTTCTATGTTTCGAGTACACATCTGGTATCGTTTCGGGAAAAAAACTCTCCTGAGGCCCTTGAAACCTTTAGATGAACAACGACGAATAAGACCACTTTAGCACCGATCGAAAACTCCAACCTCTTAATCTTCTCCTAATAACATAACAAACCCTATCAAGAAACAATTCCATAACCCAAAAATAGATGCTACACTTACCACACTTACCAGAAAACACCAAGAACACCAACGAACTAAGACGTTTCGACCACCAGAAGGCATTAAGAAAGAAAAAGAAAGCACAGTGAGAGATGGGAAAAGAGAACGTGGAAAATTAGGGGAAAGGCTAAAAAATTTCAAAAAGAAAAAACAAAAACAAAAACAAAAAATAATCTTGTTTGCCATATCCCTAAAGTCTCTCCAACTCCCCTACTAACCCACTATCATTAAGAGTTTCGGTTCAAAAATAAAATCCTCGTTCCCACAGGGATTTGAACACAAGACCTCCAACACACTAACCCCATTACCACTTGAACCAGCAGACTCATTCTGATATAGTTTTACCAATAATTTAATATAATCCCATTGAGCAAGTATAATGCTTAAGTCAAAAAAATACCAAAATTTACCAAAGGTAAGGCTTGAACTTGGAACCTCTCACACACACCCAGAACACTTAACCACTGAAATAGATACATATTTTTGTCAAGTTCTCATAGAATTAAAAGTAGAAATTTTAGGGCGTTACACATCCAATACCAAACTTTACTTATCTTTTACCATATTGAAACATACTATTTCATTTTATTTATACACACTTTGGCATATCATGCACATCAATGTCTTATAAGCTTCAAAATATAACAATCAACTATCCAAATTAGACTACATTCTTCATCAACCATCATTCAAACATGTTTGATCCCAAGTACTCCATTCATGTAACACCCCGAACCCGAGGCCATCGCCGGAGTCGAACACGAGGTGTTAACAGACTTCAAACCACTAAAAAAAAAATTTCCCAGACAAGCTGCCAGTCTGTGTACTAGTCTCTTTAAAAATCATATCTTGAGTTCTGAAACTCGAAATCCAGTTCCGTAAATTTTCCCTAAAACTAGACTCATATGCCCATCTACATATTTTTTTCTAGAATTTTTGGTCAGGCCAATTAGTACAGTTTATTAGTCAAAATGTCCCATGTTACAGGGATCGACTACACTTACCTTTGCGCATTACGACTTGGATATCTCCCTGCACAGAGCTTCAACACTGATGCAGTTTGTTTCTATAGAAACTAGACTCAGAGAGGAATCTATACATATATGGCATGACTCCTAATTATCTCTGGTTAATTTATAATGAATTCCCAAAGTTGGAACAGGGAATCCAGAAACCGTTCTGGCCCTGTCTCACGAGAACCTAAATATCTCTTAACATACTGTCCATATGATCGTTTCGTTACTTTCCTATGAAAATAGATTCATCAAGGTTCGTTTACATAATTTATTCATTATTTAATTCCAATCCTACTATTTTTAGTGATTTTCCCAAATCTACATCACTGCTGCTGCCAGCATCTACCTTTAAGGTAGACTTTACCTATTTCATAGTTTCCATGATTCAACTAGCCCTTTTAGCATAAATAGCACAAATTATGATAGTGACTAACCATTCCATACCAAATGATTATAACATTATGCTCAAACATATATAAGCCATCTTCGCATGGCTATATACATTAACCAAAATATTCTTCCGCCACTAGTCTATTTTATACATGCCATAAGATAATCCAAAACATAACAGTACCAAACAGTGGATAGTGATAGTGTGACTAGTTGCTGACGATCCCCGAGCCTGTAGCTTCGCAATGAGATCTATAAAATAGAGGAAACAGAGTAAACGGAGTAAGCATTACAATGCTTAGTAAGTTTTAAGCAGTGTCAACAGATAACAATCGAATTATAACGTAGTTGTTCGTATTTTTATTTCACTCTTCCTTCGGGCATACCATCCCTTTACCGAATATGCACATCTCATCATATACAATAGGATGATAAACTTTCACATAAAAGTGAGCTCATGTGACATAGATATATCGTATGATTTCACATCACCTCTCACACTGATCCGATGTCACATAATCATAGGAATAGTCTCATAGATTGCTCTCGTATGCATCACATAACTACCTTATGATTTAGTGCAAATCAAGCTCACATATAAACTTGGAGTACATACCTGTTTAACCTTTCGCATTGAATATATTTATAAGCAATTCTTATTACGAAGTCTTACCCGGACATAATCTCCACACGAAGTTATCGGGTCTTCCCCGGACAAAATTCCCACACGTAGTCATCGGGTCTTTAGAGCTCGGATATAGTACGAGCACGAAGCTTACGGACATTAATCAGTGATAATATTCTCGCATAAAGCCTGCGGGGTTTTAACCCGGATATAGTACTGACACAAATGCCCTTCGGGACTTATCACATTTATGCACTTTCACATCCATCACGTTGGCCACTCGGCCCCGTCACATATATACACTTTCACATTCATCACATCGGCCATTAGGCCTTATTACATATATACACTTTCACATTCATCACATCGGCCATTAGGCCTTACTATCATTTCATATTCGAATACTCATAAACTTACAATATCACGATTTAGAATTCAAGTATGGGTTTAATCAATAGCTTATGAGCAACTAAAACAAGTTTATCAAGGTTCACAACATAATCTCAAATTCAGCACAAGCTGTTTTTCCTGAGCAATAGTCACTAAATTATTTATAACTGGAGGTACAAAACTCCAAATCACTTTCCGTTAATTTTTCCTGAATGTAGACTCGTATATCTTCCATCCATAAAAATTTCCAGAATTTTAGGTTTGGCCAATCAATACCATATTTTTCTTAAAGTTTCCCCTGTTTCACTGTTTGACTAATCTGACCACTCTTCACTACGAATCAAATTTCTCATTTTATTGAATTCAAAATGTGTTGTATTTGATTTCATTTGAAACTAGACGCATTAAGGAGTCTAAGCATATAAATTTTATCTTATAACCATTTTTGTACAATTTATAATGATTTTCTAAATACAGAACAGAGGATTACAGTGTCATTCTGCGCTTGTCTCACACAACTTTAATTATCTCATTATCGGAAATTCCTTTGCTTACACGGTTTCTTTTATAAGAAACTAGACTCATTAAGATTTAATTTCATGTCTCATTCAGCCTCTAATTCAAATCCATAAATGTATGGTGATTTTCTAAAGTCACGTTACTGCTGCTGTCCTAAGCAGACTATTTCAAATTACCCTTGAATTCCCAAGCTCAAACACTTAAGAACTTACCATTTGAGCTTAGAACATATCATGGCCACATCATATCTTATTAAATCAACTCATCATGTCCTATTATAATTGAATTTACTCAACGTTTAATCACTTAAAACTTACCTCGGATGTTGTCGAACAATTTCGGCGGCTATTCGATCACTTTTTCCTTTCCCTTGTTGGACGCCTCTCCTTTAGAGTCTTGAGCTTAAACAAATAAATTAACTCATTTAACCGCTTTGCTACATATATTGGTATCCACATTTTAATGATTTTATGACATACGAAACGACATGGTAAAATTTTCATCTTGCTACTTTATGTTCTTAGCTATTCGGCTAATAACCTCATGCAATTACCATACTATCAATAATCTAATCACACATGCATATGCATACTTGGACATTCGGTAATCACCTTTGCTAATTTTAAACTCAACATCACATAAGCTCCCAAGTGATGGCCGAATGCTTCATTTGTTACCCAACTAACCATTCAACAACCTCAACCTCATTACCACCCTTTTATGCCTAATTATCTAAGTCAAGATAAGATCATCAACATGCCTAACTATAGCCGAATGTGCAACATTAATCTATCATTTCTATCTCATTTAACACTTAACATTTACCACATATCGATTCACCAAACTCTCCATCTATTCATGCTCTCATATTCGGTCACCCATACCCATACTAACCATATAACTAATTAATCCTAGGGTTAAACACAAGTGCAATATTGAAGCACCATGGCCGAACCTTCATGAAGTTGCTAAGACCCCTCATTTCTACTCCTCACACACTCTCACATCCAAACCTTTTTATTAAACACTCAAGCTCAATCATCTTCATGCCTCATCACCACAACATCAAAACACCAACCAAGAAAGACAACACCCATGGCCGAATATCATCTCCATCACATAGCAAGATTTAGACCATGGGCTAGGTAGAACTCAAACTAACAACTAAAACATGCATGCATCTCATGGAACATCATCAAACATACCTTAGTCTAGTTACATGCATGGCCGAATCTCTTCAACCTTTCTTCTTCCTTCCTCCTTCAAATTTTCGGCCAAGGTGTTAAAGGATGAACACCCTTTCTTTTTTTTTCTTTTCTTTGTCTAGTTACGGCAAATGGAGGGGGGGGGATGGATGAGACAACTTTGTTTTCATCACCCCTCCCTTTTCATTACTTAATTACTAACCCTTTATTTATTCTTTCTAACATAACACACTAAGCCAACATGTTCCCAACATGTTTCCACCCATAGCATGGCCGGCCACTAGCTCAAATTTTGGGTAATTTGACATGCAAACCCATCATTTTCATAACATGCATTAATAGACCACTTCACATTTGCCTAGCACATTTCTAAAATTTCTCACATAAGTCCTATTTAATAAAATTCACTTACAATTAACAAAATTCAAACATGAAATTTTCACACATGCATATATACATATAATAGACATAAAATATTATATTCAATTATTTCTGCAACTCGGTTTAGCGGTCCCGAAACCACTTCCCGACTAGGGTCAAATTAGGGGTGTCACAACTCTTCCCCCTTTAGGGATTTTCGTCCCCGAAAATTTCTACCGATGCATAGTTTAGGATAACGTCCTCTTATTGAATTATATTCATATAAACATTAGCTCATCGATGGCAATTGTAATTCATTATCGATTTCGCATCGATCTGTAAAATCATTTTCTTATCTTAAAACAAATACATAAACATTTCTACAAGTATGCACATATATCTCATTTTCTTGATTTCATAAGTAATAACCACTTAATTTAATTCACAATTGCATCTCAAACACATATTAAGCACATATTAATATGTATAATTCACATCATCAACCCACATATTTGTAACCCATGTTTTCATTCATAAATAAGCTGTAACCTAACCGAAAGTACACATATACTCAAACATCCCAATAAATATCCTTTATAACTTTATCACATCTCAATATTCAACTTAACTCATTTCCAAAAGAAAAGTCAACTTCCACGTACCTGAACATTTAGTTCATTTAGCACATTCAATCATAGTTAACGTTACCCGTATACAGTCGAATAGGCATAAAGCCTAATATAATACTCTGGCATGAGATTTATTCTAGCGCATAACTCGTATATCCAAAATTATCAACATTCATCAAAAATTCTTTCAAACTTTCGAATGTCGAAACTTAATCAAAATAATTTCTTGAACAAGATTAACAAAATAGTGTCCATTCAGCAATAGCACATATAGCTCTTACAATGCCATATCCTAGATATGGTCCTACATATTCTCACATATCGAGCCGATGCCATGTCCCAGACATGGTCTTACACACTATCTCAAATCAATGCCTTCATCCCAAACGAGGTCTTACATGAATTCCACTTCACACACTTAGTGCCCACTGACCGATCTCGCACTCATAGTGCTCGGTTAAAGGAATTCGCACACACACAGTGCCTCTAATTATTCACATACATAGTGCTCTTATTCATTCGTTAATACACATTGATGTGACTTAACCAAGTCTATAAACATCATGTATGTACACTTTTAAACATATCATCTCATTTAAATTTGAATTCGTATAGTAATGAATACTTAAACTTTGCTCAAATTACCGGCACGAAGCCTACTAGGCACGAAGGCCCGAATACACGTCACCAGCATGATTGCTCTTCGGGATTTAGCACGGATATATCACTAGCACGAATGCTCTTCGGAACTTAGCCCGGATACATCACTAGCATGAATGCTCTTCGGGACTTAGCCCGGATTTAGTAACTCGCACCAATGCCTTCGGATCTTAGACCGGATATGGTCACTTAGCACAAAGCCTTCGGGACTTAGCCCGGACATCATTCGAATAACCATGCACATTTAACAATAAATCATGACACATTCGTATTTCATTTTCATTAGCAAAACTCAAACACAAGACACTTATCATTCTTGCAATTTCGGCTCAATAGCCACACACAAAGAGCATGATTTTGATTTGCTTAAAACATGATCTAATCAAATCATAATTTAAGCTCTATTACTCAAGAACTTACCCTTTTCCGCTGTCCGAAATCGACTTGGTAAGGTCGCACCCTTAATATAAATAATTGATAGAAAATATATATATATATAGTGGGTTCGCACACATAGTGCTTAATAATCAACCACGCACACTTAGTGCCATGTACTTTAAACTCGCACACTTAGTGCCATGCATTTCAAGCCCGCACACTTAGTGCCAATCTCACAACCGTGAACACTTATTGCCCGCACACTTAGTGCCAATCTCACAACCGTGAACACTTATTGCCCGCACACTTAGTGCTGAAAACCAACCACTCTATACGCTTCACTGCCTTTTTACATTCGACAATTTCGTCTCTACATACATATACACATTTAGCAATACACATTAGTATATCATTTACATTACTTGAATACAAACACAACATGCTTATCGACCATTCAACTTCCAGTTCCATAGCCACATACAAAAATCACATTTATAGTCATAACACTCCTTCAAAATTGCATCACTTATACCCTTATAATCCATTCCAAATCGAAATTCAAATACGAGTACATGATACGTACCTGATCAACTTAATAATTTAGGCATATCTAAATGAAGTTATATCGCAAATTCTCATAGTCAGAAGCTTGCTACAGCTCAATCGGGATCAAGATTCATTACAATACAGCAAACACATTTTAATAGCCCAAAATCACCACACTATCATTTTATCACTTTATGGCATGTATAAATAGACTCACGCGTGCTACGTTAGTCCTAGAATCGACTAAATCGTAGCTCTGATACCAATCAAATGTAACACCCCGAACCCGAGGCCGTCGCCGGAGTCGAACACGAGGTGTTAACAGACTTCAAACCACTAAAAAAAATTTCCCAGACAAGCTGCCAGTCTGCGTACTAGTCGCTTTAAAAATCATATCTTGAGTTCTCAAACTTGAAATCCATTTCTGTAAATTTTCCCTGAAACTAGACTCATATGCCCATCTACATATTTTTTTCTAGAATTTTTGGTCAGGCCAATTAGTACAGTTTATTAGTCAAAGTCTCCCATGCTACAGGGATCGACTACACTGACCTTTGCGTATTACGACTTGGATATCTCCCTGCACAGAGCTTCAACACTGATGCCGTTTGTTTCTATAGAAACTAGACTCAGAGAGGAATCTATACATATATGGCATGACTCCTAATTATCTCTGGTTAATTTATAATGAATTCGCATAGTCGGAACAGGGAATCCAGAAACTGTTCTGGCCCTGTCTCACGAGAACCTAAATATCTCTTAACATACTGTCCATATGATCGTTTCGTTACTTTCCTATGAAAATAGATTCATCAAGGTTCATTTACATAATTTATTCATTATTTAATTCCAATCCTACTATTTTTAGTGATTTTCCCAAATCTACATCACTGCTGCTGCCAGCATCTGCCTTTAAGGTAGACTTTACCTATTTCATAGTTTCCATGATTCAACTAGCCCTTTTAGCATAAATAGCACAAATTATGATAGTGATTAACCATTCCATACCAAATGATTATAACATTATGCTCAAACATATATAAGCCATCTTCGCATGGCTATATACATTAACCAAAATATTCTTCCGCCACTAGTCTATTTTATACATGCCATAAGATAATCCAAAACATAGCAGTACCAAACAGTGGATAGTGATAGTGTGACTAGTTGCTGACGATCCCCGAGCCTGTAGCTTCGCAATGAGATCTATAAAACAGAGGAAACAGAGTAAACGGAGTAAGCATTACAATGCTTAGTAAGTTTTAAGCAGTGTCAACAGATAACAATCGAATTATAACGTAGTTGTTCGTATTTTTATTTCACTCTTCCTTCGGGCATACCATCCCTTTACCGAATATGCACATCTCATCATATACAATAGGCAGATAAACTTTCACATAAAAGTGAGCTCATGTGACATAGATATATCGTATGATTTCACATCACCTCTCACACTGATCCGATGTCACATAATCATAGGAATAGTCTCATAGATTGCTCTCGTATGCATCACATAACTACCTTATGATTTAGTGCAAATCAAGCTCACATATAAACTTGGAGTACATACCTGTTTAACCTTTCGCATTGAATATATTTATAAGCAATTCTTATTACGAAGTCTTACCCGGACATAATCTCCACACGAAGTTATCGGGTCTTACCCGGACAAAATTCCCACACGTAGTCATCGGGTCTTTAGAGCTCGGATATAGTACGAGCACGAAGCTTATGGACATTAATCAGTAATAATATTCTCGCATAAAGCCTGCGGGGTTTTAACCCGGATATAGTACTGACACAAATGCCCTTCGGGACTTATCACATTTATGCACTTTCACATCCATCACGTTGGCCACTCGGCCCCGTCACATATATACACTTTCACATTCATCACATCGGCCATTAGGCCTTATCACATATATACACTTTCACATTCATCACATCGGCCATTAGGCCTTATTACATATATACACTTTCACATTCATCACATCGGCTATTAGGCCTTATCACATATATACACTTTCACATTCATCACATCGGCTATTAGGCCTTATCACACATATATACACTTTCACATTCATCACATCGGCCATTAGGCCTTATCACATATATACACTTTCACATTCATCACATCGGCCATTAGGCCTTATTACATATATACACTTTCACATTCATCACATCGGCCATTAGGCCTTATCACATATATACACTTTCACATTCATCACATCGGCTATTAGGCCTTATCACCTATATACACTTTCACATTCATCACATCGGCCATTAGGCCTTACTATCATTTCATATTCGAATACTCATAAACTTACAATATCACGATTTAGAATTCAAGTATGGGTTTAATCAATAGCTTATGAGCAACTAAAACAAGTTTATCAAGGTTCAGAACATAATCTCAAATTCAGCACAAGCTGTTTTTCCTGAGCAATAGTCACTAAATTATTTATAACTGGAGCTACAAAACTCCAAATCACTTTCCGTTAATTTTTCCTGAATGTAGACTCGTATATCTTCCATCCATAAAATTTCCAGAATTTTAGGTTTGGCCAATCAATACCAGATTTTTCTTAAAGTTTCCCCTGTTTCACTGTTTGACTAATCTGACCACTCTTCACTACGAATCAAATTTCTCATTTTATTGAATTCAAAATGTGTTGTATTTGATTTCATTTGAAACTAGACGCATTAAGGAGTCTAAGCATATAAATTTTATCTTATAACCATTTTTGTACAATTTATAATGATTTTCTAAATACAGAACAGAGGATTACAGTGTCATTCTGCGCTTGTCTCACACAACTTTAAGTATCTCATTATCGGAAATTCCTTTGCTTACACGGTTTCTTTTATAAGAAACTAGACTCATTAAGCTTTAATTTCATGTCTCATTCAGCCTCTAATTCAAATCCATAAATTTATGGTGATTTTCTAAAGTCACGTTACTGCTGCTGTCCTAAGCAGACTATTTCAAATTACACTTGAATTCCCAAGCTCAAACACTTAAGAACTTACCATTTGAGCTTAGAACATATCATGGCCATATCATATCTTATTAAATCAACTCATCATGTCCTATTATAATTGAATTTACTCAACGTTTAATCACTTAAAACTTACCTCGGATGTGGTCGAACAATTTCGGCGGCTATTCGATCACTTTTTCCTTTCCCTTGTTGGACGCCTCTCCTTTAGAGTCTTGAGCTTAAACAAATAAATTAACTCATTTAACCGCTTTGCTACATATATTGGTATCCACATTTTAATGATTTTATGACATACGAAACGACATGGTAAAATTTTCATCTTGCTACTTTATGTTCTTAGCTATTCGGCTAATACCCTCATGCAATTACCATACTATCAATAATCTAATCACACATGCATATGCATACTTGGACATTCGGTAATCACCTTTGCTAATTTTAAACTCAACATCACATAAGCTCCCAAGTGATGGCCGAATGCTTCATTTGTTACCCAACTAACCATTCAACAACCTCAACCTCATTACCACCCTTTTATGCCTAATTATCTAAGTCAAGATAAGATCATCAACATGCCTAACTATAGCCGAATGTGCAACATTAATCTATCATTTCTATCTCATTTAACACTTAACATTTACCACATATCGATTCACCAAACTCTCCATCTATTCATGCTCTCATATTCGGTCACCCATACCCATACTAACCATATAACTAATTAATCCTAGGGTTAAACACAAGTGCAATATTGAAGCACCATGGCCGAACCTTCATGAAGTTGCTAAGACCCCTCATTTCTACTCCTCACACACTCTCACATCCAAACCTTTTTATTAAACACTCAAGCTCAATCATCTTCATGCCTCATCACCACAACATCAGAACACCAACCAAGAAAGACAACACCCATGGCCGAATATCATCTCCATCACATAGCAAGATTTAGACCATGGGCTAGGTAGAACTCAAACTAACAACTAAAACATGCATGCATCTCATGGAACATCATCAAACATACCTTAGTCTAGTTACATGCATGGCCGAATCTCTTCAACCTTTCTTCTTCCTTCCTCCAAATTTTCGGCCAAGGTGTTAAAGGATGAACACCCTTTCTTTTTTTTTCTTTTCTTTGTCTAGTTACGGCAAATGGAGGGGGGGGATGGATGAGACAACTTTGTTTTCATCACCCCTCCCTTTTCATTACTTAATTACTAACCCTTTATTTATTCTTTCTAACATAACACACTAAGCCAACATGTTCCCAACATGTTTCCACCCATAGCATGGCCGGCCACTAGCTCAAATTTTGGGTAATTTGACATGCAAACCCATCATTTTCATAACATGCATTAATAGGCCACTTCACATTTGCCTAGCACATTTCTAAAATTTCTCACATAAGTCCTATTTAATAAAATTCACTTACAATTAACAAAATTCAAACATGAAATTTTCACACATGCATATATACATATAATAGACATAAAATATTATATTCAATTATTTCTGCAACTCGGTTTAGCGGTCCCGAAACCACTTCCCGACTAGGGTCAAATTAGGGGTGTCACAATTCAACTATGTTAATCATGTTTAACCTAAGTCATATATGCATACATGTACAGTTTAACATGACAACTTTCATGATTTTTAACATAAAGTAGGTAACCATCTATTTAACACATAATTCAAGCATGAAAATTAAACATACCATGTCCAACGTTTGAAATCATCATTATTTACCATATTCATCACAAGATACTAATTTATCAAGATTTTTATACATTTAAGTATATACCATGACACCTATATACGTGCCACAACCCTAACTCAAAATGATAAAAAAATACTATCGATTCAATGATAGGATAGTGTGAGCTTTGAGTTTATCCGACTTGATGCATGTTTTTAGTTGTTAGCTTGAGTTCTAACTAGCCTATGGTTTAAGTCTTTGCTATGTGAGGGAGATGATACTCGGCCATGGGTGTTGTCTTCTTGGTGGATGTTTGATGTTGTGTTGGTGAGGTATGAAGATGATAGAGTGTGTGTGAGAATTTGAAAAAGGTAGGTCTTAGCAACTTCATGAAGCAATCGGCCATGGTATATCCATAAGTATGATTTATGCTTGTTATGTTACTCATGGTTAAAATGATTCGGCTATGCTTCATGTAAAAATAAAATATACATGTGAATTCGGATATATGTTTATATTTGGTTAATGATTTATCCTTGTGAAGTATAAATTTGTAACATGATTTGAGTTGGAAGTTATTATAATGTATTTGTGCATTCGGGTATATGATGAAAATATAAGAAATGGTTATAATCAACCTTATGATTCGGCTCTTGCACACATATATATATGTTTGCACATGATGAATTGGTATGCCATTTATGGGTGGTATTAAGTATATAATTGGCCTCAATATATACATGCATACTCGGCCACATGAGAAGATTAGTGTTGCATGTATTCGGTTAGAGGCAAGCATATTGATGCCTTTATCTTGGTTTAGACAATCGGCTAAAAGGGAGTGTGGGTTAATATGTTGAGTTGATGCATGATTTCACATGTATGTGACTTTAATGTCTAATGTATATATATGGGCTAAGTACCTTGAGTTCCTCTTTTCGATGCTCAAATGATTAAATCAATTTATTTGTTAAATTAAGCTCAAGAGCAAAGGGGAACTAAATCCGATAAAGGGAAGGAAAAAATGGTCGAATAGCCATCGAAATCGTTCGACAACATCCGAGGTAAGTTTTCGAGTAACGAGACTTAGTTGCCGATTTGATTAAGTCATGATGTATGAGCATAACAAATATGCGGTGATATGATGATTCTACTTGAATCATATGTTGAGTTAATTAGTCTATACGTATGACGGGTAGCCGTATGTGCATAGAGATAGTGTCATAAAGCAAATTAAACCATGCTGTTTGTATGTGGCTAGTGAGTCGAAAATGGGATTGCTTAATACGTGATGTGTGTTTGAACTCCAATTATGAAAATGAAATATAGATGTGTCATGATTTATTGATATGTGTATGAATATTTGGATGATAACCGGGCTAAGTCCCGAAGGCATCTGCGTTAGTGACTAGTTCCGGGCAAGTCCCGAAGGCATTTGTGCGAGTTACTAAATCCGGGCTAAGTCCCGAAGGCAATTGTGCGAGTTACTCTAACCGGGCTATGTCCCGAAGGTATTTGAGCGAGTAGCTATATCCGGTTAAATTCCGAAGGTACATGATTTGGGAATGAGCGATCTGCTATAATAATTTCAATTAATACGCTTGTAAAAACTCAACAACGAGGTATGTGTTGTACATGCATTGGATTAATTGATTCCTCTTAAATAGTATTCGCTCAGTCGATTAAGGAGCTTCCGGTTTTGGTTAAGTTGATCCCTTATGTATGAATATAAGGGTTGGAAATGTGAAGTAGGACTGATTTTTGAGAATATATGTGTATATGAAATTATCCGTTTAGTTATATGAATGCTATACTTCAGTTGAGCCTAATTTCATTGCTCAAAACTTACTAAGCATTAAATGCTTACTCCGTTCTTTGAATCTCTGTTTTATAGATTTTGGTTCGTCAGCTATCGGACTCGGGATTGTTGAAGTCGAAGTCGTCCACACTATCAAAGCCCCTTTTGGTATACTTTTGGTTGAACTTTGAAATGGCATGTATAGGACTACCCTTTTTGTTGTTGGTCATGGACCCTTTGTTTTTGTATAAATTTGGATAGCCATGCGAAAATGGCTTATATACACTTTGAGCTTAATATTATAATCGTCTTGTATGATGTTCATTAAGAGGTATGGAAATGTTTGGGAACGATTAGCCATTGGAATGGTTAATCATGATCATATTTTGTGCTATATATGCTAAAAAGGCTAGTTGAATCATGGAAACTATGTAATAGGTAAAGTCTACCTTAAAAATAGATGCTGATAGCAGTAGTGACGTGAATGTGAAAAATCACTAAAAATAGTAGGAATGGAATTAAATAGTGAATAAATTATGTAATCGAACCTTGATGAATCTATTTTCATAGGAAAGTAACGAAATGATCATATGAGCAGTATATTATGAGATATTTAAGTTTTTGCGAAACAGGGCCAGAACGGTTTCTGGATTCCCTGTTCCGACTTTGGAAATTCATTATAAATTAACCAGAGAAAATTAGAAGTCATGCTACAATGTACAGATTCCTTTTCGAGTCTAGTTTCTATAGAAACAAACGACATCAGTATTGAAGCCCTGTACAGGGAGATATCCAAGTTGTAATGCGCAAAGGTCAGTGTAGTCGAACCCTGAAACAGGGGGGACTTTAACTAATAAACTGTACTAATTGGCTTGACCAAAAATTCTAGAAAAAAATTTTTAGATGAAAATATGAGTCTAGTTTTAGGAAAAATTTACGGAACTGGTTTTCGAGTTTTGTAACTCGAGATATGATTTTTAAGGTGACAGTGACGCAGTTAGCCAGCTCGTCTGGAATTTTAAAATGGACTGTGCAAATAAGTGGATTAAGCCCGTTAACCCCTCGTGTCCGACTCCAGCAACGGTCTCAGGTACGGGGTGTTACAGCCATCGTATATGTATTTATCGATTTTGATTTGTGAGTATCTGATTTCTATCTCTAATGGTTCAACAGATAAAAGAATGACTTGTTTGAGAATGAGATTATTACGAGTTGGTACAGGTACGTACGGAACCTATTTGAGCATTTTGTTGAGAAAGATCAATGAGATGATAATGAATCATGTTTTGAGACATGATTGGAAGGTTTGTGTTAATGAGATGTTGATTTGGTAATGTGTACATGATTGAATTATATTTATTTGATGAATTGAATTGCTCAACTACGAACTTACTAAGCTATGAAGCTTACTGTGTGTTATTTGTCTATGTTTTTTATATAGTCAAAGCTAGCTTGGACTCGGGGATCGTCAGAAGCATCGTCACACTATCGATCAATTGTTGGTACATTTGAAATTTGTATATATGGTATATGGCATATATAGGCTAGTGTCATTTTGGTATGTTTTGAACTATGATGTTAGCCATGTGATTTGGCTTGTTAATAATGTAAATGTTGATATGTTTTAGCCATTTAAGTTAGCTTAAGTTAAGTGCTTGATAAGTGATTAATGTGATGCAAATAATTCCTTTATATGTTGGCTTGTTTTGGTATTTTTGCCATAATGGTGGATATAGTTAAATGGATGTTGTTTTAGTTAATTATGAATGTTTGAGTAATGGTAAATTGTGATGGTTTTGGTATAATGATTGGTAATGTTTTGAATATGGAATTAAATAGTTGAAATGGTTGATTATTTATAGTATGTTATGTGTATGTTTTGTTGGTTTTTTTTTTGCTTATAAATGACTTGAAATGATACCAAATAGGTTGATTTATATGCATGATTGTAGGATGGAAAATTGGCTTTTCAAATGGCCTATTTTTGCCCATACAGGCAAAGACACGGGCGTATGCCTCGACCGTGTGATATACACAGCTATGTTACACGGCCATGTGTCCCCTGGGGTAGCCCTACGAGTTTAAGTCAATCTTGAGCATGGGTTAGACACATGAGCATGTGGTTGGCCGTGTGACCCAAGTCAGTAACCCCTCCAGTTTTCTGACGGCTAAGGCACACGGGTGTGTCATCAGCCATGTGGTGCAAGTTAGTATGTATGCTCTGTTTTCACACGGTCTAGGACATGGGCGTGTTCGGTAGCCATGTGAGGCACACGGCCTGCTTACACGGGCGTGTGACCCATAAATGTAAATTTTTCTATGTTTCAGAAATTTTTATATGTGATCGGTTTTGTCCCGAACCACTCTGTAGCATGTTTTAAGGTCTCGTAGATCTATGTAAAGGACTTTATGAATGATTTATATGAACTTAGATTATGATTACTTAAATGTATGAGAATGAAGTGTATTGAATGGTATTGCCTCGCAACCCTATTCTGGCTACGGATACATGTTAAGGGTGTTAGACCATCCAATAAGATATTCCAACAGATAGTCCTGAGTGAACTATTTCTTCCTTAGTTTGTCCTTGGTAGACTTCCACATTAGACAGTCTTAAGTGGACTTTCCAACACTGGATAGTCCTAATAGACATCCTCTTTCTTTGTTAACCCCTAAATAGCTCCACCTAATATAGTTTTTGGCAAATTTCCCTTTTTTGGCAACCCTTTTTCACCAATAGTTACTTAGAATGAAAATCTAAATAATTGTCTCACTTTCTCATAGCCAATGTTGGTTTTTTTCATCAATTCTGACGGACTCTTAATGGCTGATAATTATTCATAACTACTTTGAAGGAAATATTCCCTTTCCCTCCACTTATACCGGTGTACAATACGCTTCCACCTATCTTGATTACCTTCGTATTTTGGTAGGACCTCTTATTATCATGCTTGTCTGCATTCCCATACACACCATAACTATTATGTTAAACTTTTCGCCACATGAATCATGCAGTGATCTCTACTTAAATGCCCCAACGGCTTCCTTGTTCACTTTCTAAAGGACTTCAATTCACCATAAGGCATACCTATTCACCACTGGATAATGCCATGGCTCACCATGGACTTTCGATTTTGAAGAGTCAATGAATCTCTTTTGAGGTGTCACTTTGTAGAGCCTGTAGACCATTTTCATGGTTTTGCTCCAAAGAGCCTGTAGATAACCATTTTCATGGTGCCACCAAGCTTTCTCAATCCCTTTCAATCTGTCTATTCCTCTATTATACCAATTTTTCCTATCTTCAACTAAAACTTTCCTCCGTACTTCGTATTTATAAACATGCATATCACGCATATCATCATATTCACTAACATAGCATAGAGTACGCCACATAACAGTTTATAGATACACGACCAAGACATACATTAAGAGATCATCTGCAACAATCATACAATTGTACAACCATATGCAATCATACCCTTTTCAGTTAGCAATGATCGTTCATATAGATAACATACTCAATTGAACTTAGTGTAAAACAAGAAAACAACACAACCCAGACCAACACTCAAACAATTGAGTACAAAAGCTCATTTGCTACCCTTTATCCTTGCCAGCTTAGCTCTTCCAAATGCCAAAGCCTCCTTCATCCTGCCAGTTAAGCATGACAACACACATACAAATTAAACCGAAGGTATTCAAAATTTAAACCCCAGAATCCTGTATCATGTAGAAGTTTTTCAAATATTTCAGGTGTAATGCCCCAAATCCCTAAATCTCAAAAACCCCTGTTAAAACGGATAAAACCAACGGTTATGACCAGTTTATGGGATGGAAGCAGTGTTACCTATTGAAGTAGAAATACCTTCTCTTCGAGTTTTGACAGAGATAAGGTTAGATGAAGCTGAATGGGTTCAATCCTGATATGACCAGTTGAACTTGATTGAGGAAAAGAGGCTAAGAGCCATCCGACATGGTCAGATGTATCAGAAGCGAATGATGCGAGCTTATGACAAGAAAGTTCGACCCAGAGAGTTCCACAAGGGAAACCTTGTACTAAAAAAGATTTTTCCCATTCAAAAGGACTTTAGGGGGAAATGGATGCCAAATTGGGAGGGGCCGTATGTCGTGAAGAAAGCTTTCTCTGGCGGTGCATTGATCTTAACAGAAATGGATGGAAAAAGTTTACCCAACCCAGTGAACTCAGACTCAGTGAAAAAATACTTTGTCTAAAAGGGAAAAAAATCCAAGGTGAAAACCCGCAAAGGGCGCCTTGAGATTTCAAAAAAAAAATAAAAAAAATGGAGAGGCCAAAGTGAAAACCCGCAAAGGGCACCTTGTGACCAAAGGGGTTTTGAGTTGAAAACCCGAAAGGGCAGCTCAAATATTGAAAGGCATATGGTGATCTTGCTATATCTAATACAACAAAGAGCGAAGAATGTTGCAAACTGGGGCATCGTCAGAGTACTTTGGATCTTTTAAACACATGTTGAACTCAAGAAAGATTCATGGAGCTAGTGTATAGACGCTCAAGCGGCAATTTTTAGAGCATCTAACTTTTATCCTATTTGCTATCTTTAGATTCTATTTCTTCTTAAAGATATGCTATCAGATTGATTTCCTTTGTATTTTTTTTAACAAATCCAATTGTTCCTAAAGATTTATTCATTTTCCATTGTTCTTTAAGTATGTTACATTAAAATAATGATAGATGAACTAAAATATTTTCACAAATGAAGTTTTACGCATTACTCTAGAATTTTTAGATAATACAAGAAACTAAAATAGGACAATTGTTCAAGAAATTCACGAAAGTAAGGGATGAAGGAACTCAAGGGATTTCTTCCTTCCAGAAAAATGGACAAAACCAACGATTCAATTTTAAGGAAAGATTGTTTTACAGATATCCTCAGTGGATCATTGTATTGGAGGAAGGATACAGGTCTACAGGCTGAGCAAGAATAATGCTTTAAAAAGACAAATGAAGGAATGAGTGATAACGTCTTGGATAGGGGTCATGTTCACAACATTCTGCATCATAACATGTTTAATTAGGAACATTTGACTCACTTCATATCAGGCATAATCATTCTACAGGTTGTCAAAGATGGCACGCCTTAATACCCTAAGTAGTAGGGTAATAAGCCGCAGCATAACAGATCTGGCTGAAGCAGATCGAAGATGATTTGGCATTCTTGTGTTTACAAGGAACAAATCGAGGACATAGCAGATTTGACTCTCAGATGTTCTCAAACAAATCCAAGATGATTTGGTATCCTTGTGTTTACAAGGAACAAATCGAAGCCATAGCTGATTTGGTTTTCACGTGTTTACGTTGAAGCAAGTCTAAGATGATTTGGCATCTCTGTATTGTCAGAGAACAAATCAAAGTTTGGCGTCTCCATATTCGATGGAGGGCAGGCACGTAGCAGATCTAACCTTCAGATGTTTATACTAAAGCAGATCCAATATGATTTGGCATTCTTGTGTTTACAAGGAACAAATCGAGGACATAGCAGATTTGACTCTCAGATGTTCTCAAACAAATCCAAGATGATTTGGTATCCTTGTGTTTACAAGGAACAAATCGAAGCCATAGCTGATTTGGGTTTCACGTGTTTACGTTGAAGCAAGTCTAAGATGATTTGGCATCTCTGTATTGTCAGAGAACAAATCAAAGTTTGGCGTCTCCATATTCGACGGAGGGCAGACACGTAGCAGATCTAACCTTCAGATGTTTATACTAAAGCAGATCCAATATGATTTGGCATTCTTGTGTTTACAAGGAACAAATCGAGGACATAGCAAATTTGACTCTCAGATGTTCTCAAACAAATCCAAGATGATTTGGTATCCTTGTACTTACAAGGAGTAATTCGAAGGCATAATTGATTTGGCTTTTGCGTGCTTACGCTGAAGCAAATCTAAGATGATTTTGCATCCCTGCATTGGCAGAGAGTAGATCGAAGACAGCAGATTTGGCATCTCAGTATTGGCGGAGAGTAGATCGAAAATGATAGATTGGTGTTCCTGAGTTTGCAAGAAGCAAAGATAGTCAATTTGACACTCCTGAAGACATCAGATTACCTTTGAGGAAAATGAGGATCAAGATTTTGAGACTTAGCCAGACCGGGCAAATTGGGTCCTTTTATAGTCTTTGCTCTATTCCTGTTATACAGCAATGAGCAAAGAGGGGCAGCTGTAATAGCCCAAATTTTCCCGGGCTTGCAAGAATTAAATTAATAAATAAATAAAGTCCATTATACAAGTCCATTTACAATAAACGGGCTTCAAAGCTTGACCAGCCCAGATACCTAAGACCTATACCACTGCCCAGTTACAAACTAGCCCAATAACCCAGCAGACCCAACACCAACACTGGTAGCCCACAACTCGGTACCCAATACACCCTTAACCTAAAATGTACAAGGCCCAAAGAGACCCAAATTAGTGAGGCCCGATACCTAAACCTAATCTGGAAACCTTAGGATTTCCAGAAGCTTCGGGCCGCAAACTGCGCCCTTTTAACTTCGGTCGCTCCATCTGCCCCATTGACGCCGTGATTCCCGGCCTCGAATCTTGCCCTAGTTGAAGCCGAATGAAAGCAGATCAGTGCCAGCACCGACGCCATCAGGGCCTGATCATCCTGATTCGCTGATTTCTTCGCGAGACATCTGTAAAATAAAAAAACCACAACAGAAAATAGGGGCAAAATATAGAAAGAAATCAAAGGATTTCTTTCCCAGATTGTAAATCACTTACAAAGGGTTATAAAAACTCGTCTTTTTCTGATTTGTGACACACGATTTACAAAAGGAGAAATATACACACAAATTCAATAGAGTACAGTATTACTAATTTACAGAACCAGTAGCTACTCGAATACAAAGGTGAATTTTTTTATATTACAAATAGTAAAAGGGAAAGAGATTACTTGGTTTTCGCTAAAAAGGAGAAGTTTTTCTTTACCTTCCGACCACCGTGTGTGGTGGCGTGTAGGCGCGTAGGAGACCCGATGACGGAGACACCACAGTGCTCCGAGGGACTGCCCTTAACTCTCTTTCAGAGAGTTTCCTTTCATTTTTTTAGGCCGGTTTACAAATGAATTTTAGGGCTAAGTTTTGGCTTATATAGCCCCTGTAATACGACGTCGTTTGGCTTAATTCAATAAGCATTTAAACGGCATCGTTTCAAACAGAAGATCCTCGCGTTGACCCGATTACCCGGGGAGGATCCGCGTGTTTTTGATAAATGGGCAAATTGCCCAATTGACCCTTCCATGTTTTCGAATCTTTTAATTTCATTTTAGTTTTTATTCGAATTTAGCCCCAATATTTTTATTTGTTTCAATTTAATCCTAGCGTTTTTTAATCAGTTCCAGAGAACGATGCCGTTTTGGGATTAGGGTTTAATTACTCAATAAGTCCTTTAGTTTTAGCGTGTGTTTTAATTAAATCCCAAATTTTTATTATTTTTACAAATTAACCCGGAATTTTCAAATTAAATAATTTTTTTATGTTTTTAATATTTATTATAAAATAGTATATATTTTTTATTATCTAATATATTGTTTTTTTTGTCATATATTTTTATATATATATTTTATTTTGTTATATTTGCATTTTACTATATGTTATATGTATTTTCATTATATATATTATTTATTTTACTATATTTTATCTATTATATTATTATATATTTTTAATTTTTATCATATATTTATATATATATTATTTATATTTATATTATATGTTTTAGTACATATTATTTTTATATAATATATTATATTATTCATATTATTATATATTTTATTTATAAAGTTAGTAAATACTATGCATTTTCTTATATGTATCAATTATTTTACTACATTTTTATATGAAATACCCATTAGATTATTATTATTTTATATATTCTTCTTATATTATATTATATATTTTATTACATATATTTTATTATTATATGATTTATATTATTACATATTTTTATTTGTAAATTATATTTTACTATATTTCCTTATTGCCTTTATCCTAAAACACACATTTTTACTTATTAATTATATACATTTTTTAAAAAAAAAGAATAACAACATCTAGTATACTATTTTTCTTATATACTAAGTTATTATACCTTATAATATAATTTATATATATATTTTTAAAAAAAGGGGTTTCTTTTTATTGTTCTTACATTGTTTAATATATTTCTAAATAGCTAACTTTTTCATACATTTAATTTGCTTATTTATTCTCTTTTATTTTTTTAAATTTTGTATAACATTTCTTTTTGTATATTTGCATAAGGTTAATCATTTATGGTGGTTGGTATAAAATATTATCATGTGTATACCGCAATTTATACTTGTTGTAATTATTATGCATTGTATGATATTTTGCATGGAATAATAGTGCATGAAGACGGTATATGTGTAAAATGATATTGTATGTCGTGTAATTTATGCTATTATTTATTGTCACCTTTACTATATTTGCATGAAATAATAAAGCATGTATATATATTGTATTTAATTTCTTAATATGTGAAACATATCATTACTTTTAAAACCCAAAGTCATTAAAAAGGAACTTTTAGAAAATGAACGAGGCAATGTTTTGGATGTTTAGAAATTTGAGAAATAGTGCCCTAACATGCTGGGTTGCAATTTCCCGTTTATCTAAATATCTAAAGTATCCTTTTTAAGCAGGTTTTATAAATCATGAGATAATTTTAGCTACAAAAGTTTAAAGGTACCGTGTCCAATTATGCTGGATGTGATATTTATTATTCCTTCAAAGCGAATGAATCTCGATTCTCTTTATTTGAATTATTACAGAAATAAATAAACCTTATTTTCTTAATATTCTCAAAATTCTGGCATTGAGACAAAAATTCAATTTGGTACCAATTTTGGGCGTTACGAGGGTGCTAATCCTTCCTCGAACGTAACCTACTCCCGAACCTATTTTCTTGAATTTCGTAGACCAAAATGTTTTATAAAGGTGATCCAACCACACCTAAAAAGGTTGGTGGCGACTCCCATTTTCATTTTTCAAAAAGTCGAACCCCGTTTTTCAAACCCCTTTAAAAAATGGTTTCGACACTTCTTACTTTGGCCGAATCTGTTAGGGCCTAGACATCCTCTTTTCTTCCCTAACTGATTCTTGCTGAGGTTCTGCCGAAATCCCATTGAGTTCTTGGTAAGTGTTGTTTTTACGATTGGTTTCCCCTAGCCAAATCTTATTTGGCTTTCTTCTCAAAGGTTCGGCTTCTATATCTCTTTTCTGAATGGTTGTTTTTCTCTCTTTTTCAATCTTAGGGGGAAGGTTCATCTAACACCTCTTTTCGTTCGATTGTTGCTAGGGGCTCATTTTCTTTAATCAAGGAGTTAAGCCGATTGCCCTGCCCTGCAAGGGATCATTTCACTCGTAGTAAGTACTTTAAGTGTTAGATATATGTATGATGGTTTATTGATTCTTATGAATCTATTAACTGTTTTTTCTAAAGGTTAAAGCACCAGGAAGTATACGTGGGTTTAGGAACAAGAGGGGTTCTGCGATTGTTCGATTGGTAAGCAGCGATGGATCGGTTAAAGTATTTTCAATATTATAGTTTTGGATTAACCATGAATATGGACTAATGGTGGTGGCATTGTGAACTTTAGGTGCTTTGATCTCGGAAGCATGGCAGCTAAAATTTCTTAACAGGTGTGTAACCACACTGCTATTAACATAGATCGGCATAAAGTCGAAAAGCTAAAAAGTGCGCTACCGACCCCACACGGGCATGTGGCCGCCCATGTGGCAGGCCGTGTAGTAAAACATGGCTGTGTGGTCGATGAGATGGCCATGAACGTTTTCATGGACTAAAACGATATTGGGCCATTTTTGGTCAAGCTGGGCCCAATGGGCCTATGGGTCCCACACAGATAAATTACACAAAAGTGTGCTAAATATTGGACCAGGCTGTGTAACCACACCGCTAAGGCCATATTTGTGATATGTGAGCCATACGAGATTGTGGGCCCATATGGGCCCGCAATATGGGTCGTAGGCCCATTTTCACTGTTTGTCTGTTAAGGTTGCACGGGTCGCTCGAGATGACTGTGGACCTACTGTTCGGCCCGTAAGTGTACCTGGACCCTTATATTTGTAAATGATTGATATACCCCTATGTGATGTATGACTGTTTGAGCATGCCATTTTTACTTTATATATATTTATATTATGGTGCATTGCATGGGATGGGATATATGATTTTGGAGGAAGTGTACTGTAAGGCTATAAGCCTATTACTGGCAGCTCTATTGCAAATATTATTTTAGTGCCGCAACCGGTGCTATTTGGAGTGTAGGGATGGGTGGGTCAATTTTATCCCCACATAGTGTATAGGGTTGGTACAGAGATGGTGTGTAAAGGATGGATTGGGTAGGATTCTCTGTTTGCATACTGTACTGATATGTTAATGGGCTTATGTAACAGCCTGATTTTGACCCTAATTGGAATGGTGGTTTTGGGACCACGAATCCGAGTAAGAAAAATAAATAAATATTGTTTTTCGTGTTCTGAATGCGTGAATTAGTTGTGTGAAAAAAATTGTTTTAAAATTTCATCGTTTGAGTATTCGATCCAATATCTAGGACTTAATCGCGTAAAGCGAATACTTTGTGGTTGATTGTGTAATGGTCAAATTATGAATGTTTAATTTTAGGGAGTGGTTAAGTTGCAATTGTGCCATTTAGTTTAGTGTGGGACAACATTAGCTATATAAAACAATTATATTAATTGATATTTATATGGCATATTAGTTAATGGTTAAATAAATGTATTTATATTAAAATAAAATACAAAGCCACTTTGCATGTTCATCTTCAAGCCGTGATTAACAAAGAAAAAAAAGAGAAAAAGAAACAAGCTTCATATATTCGGTCATTTCCCAAGCAAATTAAGGTGAGTTTTCAACTTAGTTTTCATTAAATTTTGTGATTTTGAGTTGGTTGTTAAGTTACATTTAAAGCCCAAGTGTTAATTTTTGAATTGATAGCTATATGTTCATTCGACCATGAAGGGATGTTGTTAGATTTTGTTTTAGAAGTTAGAAATTTAAAGTATGTGTGGTGGATGAACGTCTTTTAGGTTGTGATTTTAATTGCTTTTGTGATTTAAGTCTAAATTGTGAATTATTTTGTTTTAAAGGGGTTAATGTAAAAATTTTGTAATTATATGATTTTATTTGTTTAGTAAGTTAAATGGATAAATTGATTAAATGAGTTCAAATTATCTTTAAATTAAGCTCAAGATCAAAAGAGGCCTAACTCGGATCGGGGAAAAGTGAGGCTAACTGAGTAGCCAAAACAATCGTACGAAATTATCGAGGTAAGTTCTTAAGTCACAAAATGAACTTGATTATAAGCAGAAATTAATTTAATTGTTGAATCGAAAAATATGATGTCATATAAGCAAATGCCGGATGAAGATTGAAGGATAATTTGTTCAAGTGATAGTTTTATAAGTTGTTGATTGTGGCTTAAATCTTTGAACTTTTTGTCTATGTTAATTATGTTAGCCGAATATATAAGACATTAAGGAAACATATTGGTTGTGGTTCATTGATGTTTTTGGGGTATTTAAGAGTAGCAAAATTTGCATGAACAAATGAGTAATATAAAGTGATATCTAAGTGTTTGTATGAATTATATGTTTGAGCTATAGGCCTATGGCCGGTGAAAAATAAATTAGGATAATGGCCTAATAAGTTACTACTATGGAATGTATTTGGGCTTATGCCTAGCAAGCATATTGCTGGTGAACATATGTCAGACTTTGGTCTAATAGGCCTTGTGCCGGTGTGAGATTCAGGTTTATACCTAGCAGGTTGATGCCGGTGAATTAAATTCAATTTGATAAGGAATTTAAATAAGTAAAAATTCGACCCTATGGTTTTATATATGTTCGGTCACATTGTAGTTTATAAAAGGTGTTACTTTGGATATGGATCATTTAGTCATGATGATATGAAAAATGTGATGTTTATTTGAATTCGTATATTTGCTCGTATAGGTGAAAATCTATATGTGATGCAAAAGTCTTTCTTCTTAATATTTGGCTATTTATGTGTATGCAAAAGGTGACATAGCGTAAGTATTGACAAATTTAGGAGTTGAATATTTGAATATAGATGCATAAGGGAGTGATTTGTTAAGCTATCTTTCGAATTGATGGAAAATAGTTATAAATTATAAAAATATTTGGCCAATTGAGGTATATGCATAATCTACGAAATGAAGTTATGTGTTATAAGAGATATTCGTTAATAGTATAGTTTTGAGGATAATTAAGTTTAGTATTGAGATATGTGACTTGTGACATTTGTTCTATTTAAATTATGTGAGTTGTTTATTCGATATTATATTGATTATAGAGTTGGACTTCGAACTAAGATTCTAGATGCAAGATCGAATTGGGTAAATGAATGGAAATCACATTCGGCAAGGACATAACAATTTCTAATAATCCAATTTTGATTTTTATATCTATCATTTATTCAAATTTAGTACAAAACATAGCTTAAGGACTTACTAAGCATATGAAATGCTTACTTTAAATTTTATGTTTCTCTGTTTTATAGATTCTTGAAATCAGTTGAAAGCTCGGGAATCGTCAGCATCTCGTCACACTATCGACTAATTTGGTATTTTATGTTTTAAGCTAAACTTATGGCATGTATAGGATGAATAACATTTTGAGATGTTATATTTTGTTCCAGTACTTGTAAAAGCCATACGAATATGGCTTGTCTATTTAGTTAAATGCGATTTCAGGTTTTGATCACTTTTATGGATGTTATAATTTTGGAGTTGGATGTTTAATCTATGTCTTATTTTTAAAATGAGAATTTAATTATACATGTTCTTATGTATTTAGCCGGATAGATGGTTAATTGAATAGGTTTTGGTTGCGTATCTCGTTACTTTAGATTTAGTTGGTGTATTAATGCAATAGTTAAAACTAGTTGCAATGCATTATGCATATATGTTATTTGTAGTGTAGTTATACAAGATGAATTATGTTTGATACTTTGATATATATATATATGAAATGATTATGTGTATAGAATGATTGAATATAGATGAAATGAACCTTAGTATTCAGCACTAATTGCATTCGGCTAAACTTGTGTAATTGATCCAAATGATAAATTTGATTAAGTGGTTTTTCAAACAGATGCTTTTATAGGTAAAAGAGTTAGAGAAGGTTATATTTCTATTAAATGAGTTCTTATGGTGGCTTTTAAGTTGTGAACTATTCAGTAATACCTTGTAACCCTTCTGGCGAAGGTTACGGGTTCAGGTGTTACATTTTAGGTCCTACTGCTACTGTTACTGAGATGGGCTTTGGCCCAAATTGTGTTTACTCTGACTGAATGCTTTTAAGGGATTTCACACTGAGTTTTCGTAAACTCACCCATCCGTTAACTGTGCAGGTAATCCCCAGGCTTAGACGGATCGATGTGACGGAGGACTCAGTGGTGGCCACTGACGTAGTTATCTTTTAATATTACAATTAAGATTTTATTTTGGGTTTTTAATTATGTACTAAGGCCTCTTTAAGTTTTATTTTACTTTGGGAATTTATTTACTTGATTATTATCTGTTACTGATAGGATCCGGATTTCCAAGAAAATATTAACAAATGTTTTCTAAAATAGCACGTTTACACAACATATTTTGAGAGTTTCCGCAATAAACACTGTTTTAAAGTGTAATATCAATGTAATATGATTAGTATTTTGCTAAAACAATTTGAGTTTTCACAATGAACATACATTCTATATTTTTGTTAAGAACCCAAAGAAGTTTTAATGTGAAACTGATTTTTCTGAGAAGTTAGGTTTTGAAAAAAAACACTTCAATGTGACATTGCAAATTTGGCCATAACGTCTAGGCCGGGTTTGAGGTGTTACATAAAAAATCCTTACTTCTCTTTTTCTCAATTTTATGAACATAGTGTGATGAAGAAGCTTACCAGCTCACTAGATTCTTTACTTTCTAGACTTGATCTCATGATCACTGCCCCATGCAAAACTTTCCTCAACTTTCTCTTCTTCATAGAAACTAAAGAAGATGATGGAGAAGGGGAGAAAATAAAATAGAAATGAGAAAGATTTTTCCTGTAAAATAATCTTTTTTACACATATATATCTTTTTTAGCATGGTCTCCATAGTTATATATAAACCATCCATTGCTAATCATTTGGTTTCTTGATAAGAAACCAGGCAGCTCCAATTTAACTGAACCAAAATTGAGACTCAATTATTTACCATTCAGCCACTAAAATTTCTAGATTTTTCAATAGAGTTTGTCAAACCCACAGTTTCTTTAAATTAACTCTGTATTCCTCCTAAATTCTAGACTTTAATGGTAATTGAGTATGACAAGTTTATATCAAGGCTATGTTATACAAAAATAATGTAAAATGGAAGGGAGATATGATTAATGCAAATGGAGATTGAAAGTTGAGAATTATTTATAGTAGTTGTGATTGTGGCTCACATCATTTTCTAGTTTTACGTCCAATAACGACTTAAATACCTTTTATGAATCAAGGATCAACTCCCATATAGTTTTCTTACAAATTGGAAAAGAAAGTATTTTATCGTCAAATCCCCAAGATGATTCCATTCATATTGGAATTGATATTATAAATCAAGAACTTCATTTTGCACAACTCTACTAAGATAGGTCTCAAGAGAAATTTAGATATATCCAAAATTCTCCTTACAAAATTTGTCCTTAATGAAGTTTATTTTATCTTCTCGATTTATAGATGTCATCCCAATAGAATGACATTTACCATTACAAATCCATCTAGCACACTTGTGACAAATCACTCCAAGGCACTTTGCTCTATGCTTTCTTGCATAACTACTCTTACTTATACTAGGGTAAATGCAAAAAAGGAATATATTCCTCATATTGTACCTTTCCTTCAATGATCAATCGTATGTCTATAGGTATGTCCTTATTCATGAGCATACTTAATCTTTCACACCTGACCTTGTAAAGCTTCACTACCATATTTCTAGGGAGACAAGAAAATTGTTTATGCAACTTTGAAACAACATTATTTATTTTGAAAACAAAGAAAGTTTGAGAAAAAGATTAGAGTACTTTGAAAGAAAAGAAAATGAGATGAGAGAGAAAAGTATATAGTATCAGTTTTATGGGTAGCAGATGCGACTGACTATAAATTCATGAAGTATTTTTATCTGCCATTTATAATAATAGTAACAATAAGATTTATAATAATGAAATCCTAATTAGAAAAGTATATATCTAACATTCTTGAAACAAGGATTGGAAAGACAAAGAATTTCATCTTGAGCAAATTGATTTTCTAGGAATAACTTGAGTCTCTATCCATTTACCTTGAATACATTTGTAACACCCTAAACCCGGGCTAGATGTTATGGCCGAATCTGACATGTCACATCGAAGTGTTTTTCAAAAATTGATCTTTTAGGTAAAAATATGTTACTGAATTTAAACCCTTTTATTACTATTTAACAAAAGTTCTCGTCAAAACGTTTACCTTATTAATCATCAGTGTTATACTAAATTGATTTAAAAACGCGAAAGCTTTTTAAGTCGATGAAGTTTAAAACGTGTGTTTTAGAAAACAGTAATTGTTTTAAACAAACTTGTCTTTACCTAGAATAGCAGTTTAAAAATATAAAATCCAAAGCCCAATTAAAAATTAAAACCCACGAACGACCTTATTACAAAATTAAAAACCCAAAAGTGAAATCTAAATTAAATAAAGTCAAAGGTAGAACATCAGCTATCGTGTGGCCACCTCCGAGTTCCTTGCGGCTCCAAACCGTCTAAGGCTGAGGATTACCTGTACAGTTAAAAGAAAGGGTGAGTTTACGAAAACTCAGTGTGTAATCCCAATACTAAACAAACAGTGAATAACACAGTCTGGGCCTAAGCCTAGGTCAGTAACAGTCTGGGCCTAAGCTTTATTCAATATGAGTACAGTCTGGGCCTTAGCCCTATACAGTAACAATGTGGGCCTAAGCCTAAATGCAGTATCAGTACAGTGTAATGCAATTATGCACCCCACCCAAATCCAACCAGCATTCCACCCGTACCAACCAACACACCATGTAGGGATATAAATCGACCCACCCACCCAGCACACCAATATCGCAACAAAGCTGCCAGTAATAATAATGCAGCATAGCTGCTAGAAACAGTAAATGTGGCAAAGCCACCAGTATCAGTAATTGTGGCATCGCCACCAATAACAGTGAATATGACATAATCACCAGTACAGTACTTCCATATGAAAATGCAAACGCCATGCAGTATGTCATGTCATGAATATTACGTGTATGCAAAGTCATGCTCAGTACAATCATATATGTAGATCATAAGCACATCAGTCATACGGAACATAACGGCATAATCATTATTTTATCATACAAGGGTATTATGGTCATTTTACCCTACAGGGGCATTACAGTCATTTTACCCTACAGGGGCATTACAGTCATTTCACCATACAGGGGTATTTCAGTAATTTTGTAAACTAGGGGTATTTCGATAATTTCACAAACTGGGGTATTAATGACCCAACCGACGGTTCATTGTCACCTCGAGCGACCTAAGTAACCTAAACAGACATAACGGTGCAAGTGGGCCTAAGGCCTATTATTTGGCCCAAGTGAACCCACATGCTTGTGTGGCCCATTTAGCCCAAATTTAGCTACGGCTATGTGTACACCATAGCCCGGTTCATTAATAGTCACTTACTGCAGATTTTATCCGTGTGGGCCCACAAGCCCATTGGGCCCACACAGCCCATTTCGGCCCATCGAGGCCCAAAACAACCTAAGTCTTGTATGCGACATGACAAGTCTATCTATTTCCCGCTTAACAGTGAAATTTACCCACTCGGGCCCACGGGCCCATTGGGCCCATATGACCCATTTCACCCAGAACTATTCACGACTGTACGAACAACGCAGCCTAGTCCAAAACTTACCACATAACATACATTTTATCCGTGTGGGCCCACAAGCTCATTGGGCCTGCATGGCCTAGACTAGCCCAACGAGGCCCAGAACGGCCTATGCCATGTACGCGACATGACAAGCCCAACCATATCCCACCTAACAGTTGATTTGACACAAGCGAGCCCAAGGGCCCATTGGGCCTATTCGACCCATTTCGTGGCCCAAGTGGCCCACTACGGCCTAAGCCCACGAATTCGCTCATGGTGGACTTCCTCGTCGTACGCCCAGATTCCTGAGCTCGGTTCACCACACGCGCGATCGCACGTTCGAGTGGCATTATACGTCATATTTCTGGCTTTTTGGCATTTTGCCAATCTATAGTCATAGCAGAGTAAACAACCCACACATTTTTGGCTTTTGTCGTTTTACAGCAAAATGGGGGTGTGATACACAACTGATTGCGAAAAGTGAGTAACCCAGAAGAACTCCAACCTACATTCAAACAAGGCATTCGATTAATCGATTGATAATAGGGTTAACACCCACTCTTAGTACAAAACCTAAAATATCAATAGCACTTGCCTTGATCGAACAGATGTGGCTTAGCCCACTTAGACCGCTGGCTAAGACTGACCACACGCTTCTTGTTGAATATCTGTATTACAACCTACTCTTGTTAACCATTACCATAAGCGTAAAATAACTTTAACCAAGCAAGTAACAACTTACCGAAATGCGGAGTCCAGATTAGAAGAAAAGAACAATCGGCCACACTCAGACAAAAGCTGAAAGTTCAGAGAATGATAGAGGCAAAATGGAATAATTGCACCCTAACAGAAAATGGCATCACAGGAAGAGGTTAGGTGCAAGACTAATAGATAAAGAGGATAAAAGAGAAAAGAGAACATAATCAACTAGTTGTATTACCACTTATGTCGTCAGAAAGCATAGAAACAATGGTATAGAGGGGAAAGAATGAGTAATATTAACAATATGGAAAAGAGAAAGGATCCGTTAATACAGAAAGAATTGAAGGAGAGGGAAATAAGAGAAGAGAAGAGGAGAGCAATTGGTAGTAGAGTAAGAAGTTGTCAAAAGAACTGAGAGGTAGTAAGCCAGGTCTTTCGGTCAAAAAGGAAAACCAAAAGAGAGAAGGAGAAGAGAAAGCAATCGGTCAACCAAAGGAATTTTAGAGAAAAACAAACCAATTCGGGAATAGACCAAAATGAGTAAAAGCCCGAAGATTTCTGCACCAATGAATGAAAGAAATGAACGAAAATGCCAGAGTCAATAACCGAAAGTGAGAAGAAAGGAATCACTAGCCTTTAGCCGAATTTTTGAGTGCCTAAAGTTCAATTTCAGCACAACTCTTCCACTCCATTCAAATTCATTGATTTTCTCCATAATTTCCTCCTAAAAATCCTCCTTTATCTCCTCCATAGTCCACTCCTTGACTAGTTCAAACTTCCCTCAACAAAGTTTCAACCAACCTCTGCTTCTCACCTGGAAAGAAAGCAAAATAAATACCCTTCTCACCTTGCCACGACTTGAACCTTAGACCTTAAGAGAACTCCACACTCCACCTACCACTGCACCACAAGTTCTTTTTGTGACATATTTTACCTACAAATATTCATAAGGCCTACAAGCTAAAGCTAAGTTTCACTTAAGGGGAAAAACTAAAATTTTTGCAAAAGCCCAGACTTGAACCCAAGCTTCTCAAACACTACCAAACACACCCAAATCACTTAGCCAATAAAGCAAACATGAAATTTGTGCCACTTTCCTGCTTAACTAAAATATTTATGAGCAGTCTCCTAACCGCTCCCATGCTCAAAGCCCAATACTTCTGGGCCCAATTTCGGGGCGTTACAAAATTACCATTCTTTGGATTCAATGTCGATTGCCCCATAAGGGTACACATGCTTTATAACAAATGGACCAATTCACTTTGATCTTAGTTTTTCAGGGAATAAGTGAAGTTGAAAATTATAGAGCAAAACCTTTTGTCCAACATCAAATGTTTTTGTTAACACCATATTGTCATGAAAACCTTTGGTTCTTTCTTTATTAATTTTTGAATTCTCATAAGATCATTTTAAGTTCTTCTAGTTCATTAATTTGAAACTTTTGTAACTTAGAAGTATCATCAAGATTGGAGTTAAACATTTTAACGACTCAATATGCCTTATGTTCAAGCTCTACAAGTAAATGACAAGGTTTTCCATAAACTAATCAATCGGGAGATGACCAATGATGTTTTTATAGCAGTTGAGTAAGCCCATAATGCATCATTAAGTCTTAGGGACCAATCTTTGCGATTTGGATTAACCGTCTTTCCTAAATGTTCTTAATCTCCTTATTTGCAAGTTCTACCTGTCCATTTTTCTGAGGGTGATAAGGGGTTGCAACTTTGTGTGTAATGACATATTTCTTCATTAATGATTCAAAAATTTTATTGCAAAAATGTTTGCCCCTATCACTTATAATAAATCAAGGAATCCCAAATTAACTTAAAATATTTTCTTTCAAAAACTTAATCACTATTTTGTAATCATTATTTCAACATGGAATTGCCTCTATCCATTTTAAAACAAAATCTATTGCAACAAAATGTAAAAGAAACCAACGATGATGCAAAATGTCCCATGAAGTCAATACCCCAACAGTAAAAAAAATTTATCACCAAAATTGGATTCAAAGGCACCAAGTTTTGTTTTGAAATGGATCCATATTTTTGGAAATTTTCACATAATTTGAAAAAATTATAAGCATCCTTGAATAAAGTTGACCAAGAAAATCCACATTGTAAATTTTTTGCAGTAGTTTTCTTAAATGAAAAATGACCACCACATGCCTCAAAATGACAAAAAGTAATGACACCATGTACCCCATTGTTAGGTATGCACCTTTGAAAATTTTGATCAGTGCAATATTTGAAAAAATACGGTTCATCCTAATAATTTTTTTTTACCTCAGAAAAATTTCATTTGATCTTGTAAACTCCACTGAGAAGGAAATTTTCTTATGGCAAGAAATTTAGCAATGTCAGCAAACATAACAGAGATATTTAAAAGTTGTTCATTAGCAAAACTATCATTAATTGGGGAAGTTTGAAAAGATTCATCACAAACAAGTCTTGACAAATGGTCAACCATAACATTTTCTACCCCTTTCTTATCTCGAATGGTGATGTCAAATTCTTGAAGAAGAAGAATCCACCAAATCAACATGTGTTTGGCATCCTTTTTGGAGAAAATATATTTTAAAGCTGCATGATCACCACAGACAACAATGGATGATCCAACAAGGTAAGATCTGAATTTTTCAAATGCAAAAAACTATTACTAGTAATTCTTTTTCAGTAGTAGAATAATTCATTTGAGCACTATTTAAAGTTTTACTTGTGTAATAATTCATTTGAGTACACACTACTTCAAATGGTAAAGATCAATTACGGGGTTTCATAATAGGAGCAGAAGTGAGCATATTTTTAAGTTTTCCAAAAGCCATTTCACACTCTTCAGTCCATTCAAACATATTATCTTTTAATAAGAGATTACATAAAGGCCTAGAGATAGCACTAAAAGTTTTGATAAAACCTTTTCTAAATTTGATAAGCGGTCATAAAATGAATTACCAAAAACAGAAAAGTCATCCATGAAAACTTATAAAATGCATTCAACCATATCAATGAAAATACTAAGCATGCATATTTGAAACATGGTTGGTGCATTACATAATCCAAAAGGCATCATTCAATATGAAAAAGTGCCAAAAGGACATGTGAAAGTGGTTTTCTCTTGAACTCAAGTGCAATTGCAATTTGGTTATACTCAGAATATTCATCTAGAAAACAATCAAATTCATGTGCTACAATTCTTTCTAGGATCTAGTCCACGAAAGGTAAAGGAAAATGATCTTTTCTAGCCAGTAAATTAAGTTTCCTATAGTCAATGCACATGCACTAACCAATAACAATCCTGGTTGGGATCAATTCATTATTTCATTTTTGACTATAATAACTCCAGATTTCTTGGGTAGGACTTACTCATTTATTGTAAGAAATAGGACAAATGATTCCAATATCCAATAGTTCAATGACTTCATTTCTCACCACTTCTTTCAAATTAGGATTAAGCCTTCGTTGCATTTTTCTAGAGGCTTTATCAATTTCCTTTAAATAAATTTTATGTATGCAAATGAATGGGCTAATTTCTTTTATGTCAGCTATATTCCATCTTAATGCATTTTTATGCAATTTAAAAATTTTCAGTAACTTATCTTCTTGGTGTGCATCAAGTTTTGAGGAAATTATGACTGGGAAATTTTCATTCTCACTTAAAAATGGATATTTCAAATCACATGGTACTTATTTCAAATCAAGCTTAGTTGGTTGATCAACTGATGGTACTGAAACATCTATAGTCACTGGAAGTTCTTCAAACTTTTGTCTCCAGTAAAAATTCTTATCTTGTCCCTGAAAAGAATTTAACACAGGATCAATTGTTCCGTCATCACTTTCAAATTTAGTTAAATAATTTTCCAAAGGATTGAGTAATTTGAAATTGGTGAACTATTCATGGATAAGTTGTTCAAGAAAGTCCATTTCATGTACATCAAAATCTTCAGCAGGTTGCTTACAAATATTAAAAACATTCAATTCTAATATCATGTTTCCGAAAGACAAGTTTAGAACACCATTCCTACAATTAATTAAATCATTAGATGTTGCAGGAAATGGATGACCTAAAATAACATGAATTTTTACATTAGAATCTGAGACAGGACGTGTGTCCAAAACAATAAAATCAATTGGAAAATAAAAAATTTTCAAGTTGAACCAACACATCATCTACTACCTCTTGAGGAATTTTGATAGACTGGTCAACTAATTGAAGTGTGACTGATGTTGGCTTAAGTTAACTCAAACCTAACTATCGACAAACGGAGAAAGGAAAATGATTAGCACTAGCACCAAGATCAAGCAAAGCACGCTCTATTCTAGTGTTCAATGATGCAAGAAATTTTAGGGCATTCAGAGTCTTTATATTTAGATGTAGTGATATGTTGAATGATTGAACTCAGATACTCAACTAAAAAGGCTTTCTTTTGTATATTATGTTTCCTCTTAAATATACACATATATTTCAAAAACTTAGCATAAGACAGAAATTGTTTAATCACATCCAACAAAGGAATATTAATATTAACTTGTTTGAAATTTTCTAAAATTTTAGCATTTTTATCCAGATTCCTTATTGGTTGCAATCTTTGAGGGAAAGGAGTAGAAATCCCACATTTTTCTTTGTCTAGGTTGTCAAAACTTTTAGGTTTACTATTGTCCTCACTATTACTTTGCGGAGTGATAGAAGGTTCTTGGGCTTTGGAAGGAATGCTCTTGTCAATGACATGTCCACTTCAAAGAGTTATGATAGAGTTCACATCTTATTTTTGAATTTAGTTGGAACAATAAACATGACATTAAATAGAAAGATTAGGTTAAGGTTGAGCAGGAACCTTACCTCTTCCTTGAATACGCAACTAGTCTATCAACATAGAAAGTGTGCTCTTGATTTCATTAATATCTTGTGAAGTCTAATTGTTGACATTTGTTTGTGTCTGCATGAATTCTTGCAATGTCTCCTGTAAAATTTTGACATGCGGAGCTAGATGGGTCATGTGGTTGATAGGTTTTTAAGAGTGGGGGAAGCAAGCGAGATTATCATCCTACCAGCTAAAGTTAGAATGGTTTCTTTATTGAGGGTTGTAAGTGTTTGAGTATGGAAAATGAATGAGTTTTTTGGATGTTTCCACAACAATCGCTTTATCATGCAACATTTCTTTAAAAAGTGAAATGTTTGGACATTCAACAGTAGAATGTCCCATGATTTTTCAAATACCACAAATTTCTTCAGTTTTTACTGATTTAACTTCTTGTACTTTCCTAACCTCCATGGCTTCAACTTTTCTAGTTAAACTAGCCATCTTAGCATTTAGATTATTGTCACATCCCAAAAATCAGAGGTTAGTAGAATTGGGTTTGTGAACTGGGAGAGAGGTCACACCCTAATTATTGCTGGGTTGTTGGTTACTGGGTTGTTGGTTAATTGTTGCTGAACTTGTCCTTGAAACCCAAGTTCAAATTCTTCCCTTGCACCATTTTTATTATTTTACAAATTTTGTTTCAAACTTATAACATCCCAAATTTTTGGTTTAAAGTTGCATTATTTTATAGCCAATAAATCATCATTCCAACCATTAAATTGTTTTGTTTGGCTATCCAAATATCCCTCCTTATGCCGCCTCAGATCTGTCTTTTTTGTCGCCACAAGTGGTATTGTCACCCCTTTAGAACACCACTATTTTGGGACTGTCGTTTCTCTTTAGTTGTTGCCGCTAATATTGTATGTTATTGGATTTTTCCCTCTATTTGGATTTAATTTAGACTTTTCTTATTGAGTAATTAACTAAGACATTCTTCCAACAACTCAGATCTGGGAAATCGATACTGCAAAGTGCAAACTTTATGCGAGATCTTGCACTGTTTCGCTTTGTTAATTATTTATGCTTTGGTCTATTGCTTTCAATTCTGAATGGGAGTCTTTGGTTCCTGATTTTTGGGTATGAATTATGTTTAAGTTTTAATTTAAACATCCCAGATCAATAGCGACTACAGATCTCATTCGCACTCACGTTTCGTATAAAAAAAGTGTAAGTCTGCTTGATAATTCAAATATGAAAATTTGTGCTTGTAACACTTCTTAGGCCGAACCCCTTTTGGATGTTTCAAGACTGGTTATTAATTCTATATTATCGTATTAATTGCTAATTTTGGATATAGGCTCATCTAAGGCTTAGGAGCGGAAGTGCGGAATTTATGGTTTAATGCTACGATTTGCGAAATTATGGTGTGGGTTCTAACTTCCTAAATTAATCGTTAAATTAGTATCTTTATTATTTAATGTGGTAATTAAGCTTGCTATTCAGGCTTGGTTAAATTACTAAGTAATTTAAAAGTGGTCGAATGAGGTACTTTTCGAGCCCTAACAAATAGTGTGAATGCAAAACTGATTGTTTCGTAATGATATGTTATAGCATGACTAGTTGATTATTAAATGTTATTGGTTGTTTGTATAGCATGTATTATTATGGAATGAAAGTTTGAATGTCTGAATTGTATGCTTGAGTATGATGCCAAGGAATGAATTAATTGAAAGTTGTTACACATGCATTGGAAAGTTTCTTTAGTAGCATGATAAATTACTGTTGAAATTATTATAATATTGAAACGTGATAAAGCTTCATTGAATTGATTATGAAATCAAACGCATGGTAAGTATATCCATAGAATTGAAATGAATGATATAATGCAAGCGGGTAAAACATGCCACTGAATTGGAATTGAAGTGGAAGCATGTGAAGCATGCCACTGTATAGAATTTGAAATGTAAGCATGTATTTAATGTTCCTTATATGTCATAATTCATGTCCATTGTAACAGTCCATTTTTCAGTGGTGTCGGAAACAGTGGCTTCGGGGCCACAACTCGATGAGGGAGTCCGTAAATATTATTATTTAATATTTACGGGTCAAATGTTGTATTATATTAAATTTTGATCTAGTAATTTATGCTATTTGAACTAAAGTTTAAATGCAAGTGGTTTGTTTCAAAAGTCAAATGGTTTTGGAAAATGAGGTATCGAGACCTCGTTTCTATAAACCGAGTCCATAGATATTTTTATTAAATATTTATGGAGTTACTATATAGGTGTATTGATGTTTGGACAAAAAATTTTAACATATGGATAGTTAATTAATTGAAAAGGACTAAATTGTAAAAGCTACAAAATTTAAATCCTATTAATTAAATGCATCAAATAGCTATGAAAAGGTGATTTGGTGGACTTAAATGGTAAATATACCATACCATAGTTAGTGGACGGTTGGTGGCAACATCTTTTGCTAAATTATATGTTATATTTCAATAAAGTTAAAATAAAGGCTATCTTAAAAATAAAATAAACAAAGCAAAACATTTTTTTTTCTCTTTATGTTCATCTTCTACAGCCGAATAAACACCATTTTGAAACCATGGAGTTCGGCCAAGTTCTTTTCCATGCATGGGTGGGAGTTTGAGGTCTATTTTTCATGATTTTTATGTTTTTATTATTGTTTTAGCTCAATCTAGCTAATTCGGCGGTTAATTTGATTTTTTTTAAAAATTTTAGAGATTTACCATGAATGGTTTAAGTTTTTTAGTGGATTTAATTGACAGATTATTAATTTTAATTGTTAAATAGAAGTATTTTGCTAAGTAATTTTTAGTAATTTCAATGTTAAAGGATTAATTTGTTAAAAGAGTAAAATTCATGGGTTTTAATGTGAAATTTTGTTGAATTCAGGCTGTTTAAAAATCCTATAAAAATCAGCTAACATAGATTTTAGCTAAAAATGGTAAATTTGCAAGTTTTGAGTTTAAGGACTAAATTGTATAAAATGTAAAATGTTGGGGTAATTTAATAAAATGATGATGGAAGGACTTAATTGAATATAATTAATTATTTAAGTGTTGGAATTGTATTAATTGAATGAAAAATATTATTTAAATCAAGAAACACTATGATTGAATTTAAATGGAGGAAAAAGCTAAGGTTTTGGACTAAACTGTCGACTCCATTTTAGCAACCGTTCTAATCGAGGTAAGTTCATAGTCCTTAAATTTGAACTTTATTTATTTAATTAGTTTGATTATCCATTAATTTGGTAATCAATAATATGTATTTGAATGATTAGTATTTTAAATGTAATGTTATGGAAATATGTATATATATATGAAAATGGTTATGGAGTGGATTATAGAAATTCAATATAGAAGATTAATGTAAAGGATTTAAATTATGAATTGAAGAATTGTGAAATGATATAATTATGTATGTATTTGTCGATTTATTTAACTAGTGTTGGGGGCAACTCATTGTTGGTAAATTCAACTAGTGCTAGGCACACATTTGATATCGTCGGTTTACCCAACTAGTGTGGGGCGCAACTCATTATCGGTACATTCAACTAGTGCTGGGCACACATTTGATATCGTTAGTTTACTTGACTAGTGCTAGGCGCAACTCATTGTCGGTTTATTCAACTAGTGCTGAGCACACTTTTGATATCATCAGTTTATCCGATTAGCACTGGGAGCAAAACTTTTTTATGGTTTATCCGTCAGGCACTGGGTGCCAATAACAAGTTGATCTATGTTGATGATGTATAAATGATCCACTGAAGAAGGTTGAAAAGGAGGTATTTGAAAATGATATCAATGAGAAGGTCAGTATCTAATCCTTCAATTGTTCATTATTCAGGTAACATGTTTCGGGTGAGATATGTGTCACAAGTAGGAATATGAGATGAATGTTTGACTAGTATAGTTTGGTGATGAATATATATGCATTGTTGTAATTATATGTTTCATGAGTCTTTAAATATGTTAATTAGTTATATTTGTGGTGGGTTTAGACAGTAAAATGGATATATGAGTATTTTCTAAGTATTCGATGTTATTTCATTAGGTAGATCGGGTAATCAAAGATTAATGAAATGAATATGAATAAATGTATAGAAGGTTACATGGTTATAATTTGTAAATTGAAAATTAATGTTGTGAAGAATTGATATATGATTTGATGATGGTGAATTAAGTGTTGAATGGAATTTGGAAGGCAAAGCTTATTACGTATGTTCAAGATTGGTTGTATTTATATGTTTTATTGATTCATTTGCTAACCTTTGAAATGTGTGTGTATAGAAATGAAAGATGTGCAATTGGCATATAAATGAATTCATATTTGAATGGTTTAAATTTTGTATGTTCGATAAGACTAATTTCATGTTATGCGAGCTTACTAAGCTTAATGCTTATGTTAGTTATTTCATTTCTTTGTAGGTCATTGAAAAGCTCAATCAGCTGGGAACATCGTCAGAGCACGATCATACTATCCATCGAGCTGTTTTGGTGGTTTTTGAATGTTTTAACCTATGTGTAACACCCCTAACCCGTATCCATCACCGGAATGGGTTACGAGGCATTACCAATCATAAAACAATTCAGAACAAACTTTCATTACAAGTTAGTCATATAATATTTTATTGTTATTATTATTTTTTAAAACAACCAAACTAACACGTTTTGTTATTCCATATATCTTGTTAACTTAATATAAACATATAACCATAAAAATCAAATGCTTAAATTAGAACCCACTATACTTCGTTTCATAAGTACATTACCAAACATTCCACACATATATATGTCTAAGTATAATATACATATCAAAATAACCGAATCAATAAATTACTCAAGAACCAATTAAATATGATCATATTATTTTGACCCAACCGAACATATATGCATCATACATATATAACTCATTTTACTCTCCTTTTTTTTTGGTCAATATAAAATTCGTTATTCATTTAGTCATTTATTTCAATGTATTACTCGAATATAAACTTACCTAATAATCATACTAAATTCAAGATTACATCTACTTCATTTAACCCTATCATTTCATATATATATCCTATCACGAAAATAAAATTTATTAACATATAAATTAACCATAATTTATGTCTCTAAACAATCATCATTCAACTCACTTCCAAAACACTTGACCAATCATCTATATATATACTGTCGAAACCATTTTTAAATCGAGTTTTGGAAAATGGGAATGGACTTTAAGAAAAACGAAAATGGGAGTCGCCACCAATCTTTTAGGTGTGATTGGATCACCTTATAAAATGTTTTGTTTTAAAACATTAATTTTGGTCTACGAAATCAAGAGTTCGGGAGTCGGTTACGAATGAGGAAGGGTTAGCACCCTCGTAACGCCCAAAAATTGGTACCTAATTAACTTTCAAATGTCTTTAATGTCGGAAGTTTAAAAATTTTAAGATACAATCCTCTTTAGAATATTTTAATTTTGAAAATTAGAGTTCACTTGTATCAAATGAATCAAAATATTACATCCAATAAGTTAGGAAGTAAGATTTTTAAGACATTCGAAGCTAAGCTAGCCCTTTTTGAAAATCCCTATCTCGAAATGACAAAACGCCATATCCAGTAAGTTAGGACACAACACTTTGAAATTCCAAGACAGTTGCTCGTATTTTGAAAACCTTAAAAACTTAGAAGGGTGCTTGACTATTCGAACTCAACGAGAAAAGTCGCAACCCAGTAAGTTAGGGCTTTCTCGAAGTTTCCAAACATCAAAACATTGCCTCACTTTTAAAATTCTTTTTTTTGAATTAAGTGAAATATATCTTTTGGTTTTAAAAATAATGATGTGTTTTGTATATCACAAGAAATTAAATAAATCTAATTACAATATACATGTTTTATCATTTCATGCAAATCTAGTATAGAAAATAGTAATAATGGCATAAATTACACAATATACATTATCATTTTATGCATATATCATCATAAACAACATAAATGTTCATGCATTATTATTCAATGTAAACACCATATAATGCAGAATAAATACAACAAATATAAATTGCAATATACATATATGATAATGTCTTATGCAAATCACCATAAATAATTAATTTCATGCTAATATACAAAATAAATGATATGTAACATTTAACCAACTAAACAATACCAAAATAAGAGAGAACCAAAGATAAATAAGTAAATTAAAATGTATAGAAGTTAAATAGAAATAAGATATTTAGAAATATGTTGAATAATATAATAATGATAAAAGAGAACCCCTTCCCTTTTTTAAAAAAATGATACATACATATAAATTATATTATAGGGTATAATAACTATATATAAAAATGTACTAAGCATTAATATTACATTTATTTATAAAATTTTAAAAATGTATATTAATAAATAATAAAATAATGTATACTTTATAATAAAATAAAGGTAATGTAAAGAAGTATAGTATAATATATATTGTGTATAATATAATTTACAAATAAAAATATATAGTAATATAAATTATATAATATAATATAAAAATATATAATATATAAAAAAATATTATGATAGATAGTAAAATATAATATGTAATAAAAATTCATAAATAAATATAATGAAATATAATATAAAATATGTATACTAATAATAATAATGTAACAAATATTTTACATATAAAAATATAATGAAATAAATAATATAATAAAGAGATATAACATATAATAAAATTTATATATAATGTTACAAATAATATAAATAAAACAATATATTATTATATACATAACTAAGGTTTATTAAGATATATATAAAGTTTTTTAAATAAATTAAATTAAAGGTATATAGGGATTAAAATTAAATTTAATTAAGGAATTTAGGGTTAATAACAAATAAATAAAGAAAACTAGGCCAAATTGGAACACGGACTAAAGCCAAGGGACTCACTGGGAAATTTGCCCTAACCCCAAAACGACACCGTTTCCTCAAATTTAGTTTTAAAGCCACTGTGAGGACCTAATTGAATCAAAATTAAAATATTGGGGTTAAATTAAAAATAAATAAAATGAAATTATAAAGATTTAAAAATGTAGGAGGACCAATTGGGTAATTAACCCATTCTTTGAAAACACGCGGATCCTCCTCGGTTAATCGAGTCAACAAGCGGATCCTGGCACTGATACGACGTCGTTTTGGAGCTTATCGTTTTAAGCCAAACGACGTCGTTCAAGTAAGGTTATATAATCCAAATTTTGGCTCAAAAATCATTTTGAAACTGATTTTTTAAAAAATAAAAAATAAAAAATTCTCTGAGAGAGGGGAAAGGAAAGGCCCTCCGGGCTGTGGCCTCTGTCAGGCCAAGCTCCGGTCATCGGGCATACACGCGCCCATGCACCACCTCTCACACCGCCACACGCGGCCGTTGGTGGTCAAAAATCTCGATTTCAGGCAAAAAATAGAAAGGTAAAGGATCTCTTTTTATTTTCGTCATTCGGAAACAAAAAGAAAAAGGTTAATATATATGTCAAAACAAGAAATAGAGAACATAATGATGTAAAAACTAAAAAATACCTTAAAAAAACAAAACTATAACTTTATTTCTTGAATATGCGAGTTTTCTTGTCTCTGTGTATGTATCAGCGTTAGTATTCTTACAGATTTGAGAAAAGGCTTTATAGCCTTAATCTACTACCTATTTTGGAAAGAAATCGAAAGATTTCTTTCCAAACCATGTTCTAATCTATTTGCTGCAATTTTGCTTTGATTTCTTTCCTTTTCTTGCAGGTGACCGCGAGGATCTCGGTGATTCAAGGGCCGCTTGCGTGATGAAGCGCCGATGGTGGCACAATCCAAGGCTAGGACTACTACGGGGCAATGATCTCGGCAGCGAAAAGGTTGCTGGAACAGAGTCGATCGGGCCTTGATTCAGGAGCTGGACGGTCGTGAGAGAGACAAGCTTCTGGACAACACATTAATGGCGTGTCAATAGTGCATTGATGGCCTCGATTTAGGGGGTTGAACAGATGCTCCCCGAGGCTTCCAAAAGATGCTGCGGCGCTACAGTCTTCAGGAAACCCTAGGATTTCCTATTTCCCTTAAGTCATTTGGGCCTTTTGGGCTGCTTTTAGATTTGGGTTAGCCTGGTAGATCAAGTGTTTTTAGGGGTCTGCTATGTAATGGGTTTTAAAATTTGGGCCCGATGTGGGGTTTGGGTCGGTTTGTTATGTCTAGACATTGGGCCCCAATGTTTGGGCTTTGTAACCTGGACTTTTTTAATGGACTGTTTAATAAATAAATATTTATTTATTTTCTTATTTATTTTCTTTTGTTTTATTTGAGCCCGGTCAAATTTGGGCTATTACATATACAAATGCCGAACTACTAATCAAAAATATTCCTTTAACTCATTTCGACATTTATTCAAATATACTTTTAACTAACACATAAGAAACATAATCAAATCATTTTAATTAAAGTTAGTATAACAAACATAATTCATACTATTATATGCATATCATAGTCGAATCACTCATACCACGTCCAAAATCATCAATTAACCTCAATGTGCAAAACACATATCACATATACTATTCATCCACTAAACTTATTATTTCCTGAATATAATCATGCATCTAGTTCACTTAACGAATAATCACATAACCATTACAACATGTTTATAATATAATTATGAAATCAATTCAATTCATCCTAGTTTATATATTATACATATCAATACTCGACTAAATCATATAACCAAAACACCATTCAAACATGTCATAGATTATACTTACCATAATCTATTTATTTTTTGTCAAAATAATAAATCAACAACTAATCTAATAACCAAGCCGAACCATATTGCCAATTACCACACATTCAAAATTACTAACCAGGCATATCTATAGCTTAATCAAACTTAAACCAAACTTAACATGAATAAACAAGCCATTTTCGCATGGCTTTTATATATACAAACCAAATTCCAATGCTTCCAAATATTATCTAGCCTATACATGCCATAGATCCGAAATTAGCTTAAAAAAATACCAAAAATGGTCAATAGTGTGATAGACCTTGCTGACGATCCCCGAGCTCGTAACCAACTTCTAACATCTATAAACAGCGAACAAACACACACAATAAGCTATCATAACTTAGTAAGCCATAAGCAAATAATAACTTAAAATTTATAACAACTCGACTTAACCAAAATAAATTATGCTAACATAATCACATTTATTTCAAGATCACAATTTCATATGTATCATATATTTCCATATACAATTTTACCTTAGCCGAACATATACATATATCTATTATCAAGGTAATATTAAATTTCAAAACCTTAGTACCATTAGATAGCCGAATATACATAACCCACATATATATATCCATGAACCATTTCATAAATATCCACATAATATAATCAAAAAGGCCAAATACATTTTCAATATGCATATACAAAATTTCCATTTACATTATACATGATTTATAACACATATCGAGTAACTTACTTACCTTATTTCAAATAAGTATTAAGCTATCACATACCTGATTACTTTAGCTCGTTTTATCCATTCAATCATAGTTATCATTGTTTGTTGAACCATTTGAAATTGGATAGGACACTCAGATAATCACATATATCGTACAATGCCAACGTCCCAGACGTGGTCTTACATGTAATCACATATTGATGCCACTATCCCAGACAGGGTCTTACTCGCACACATATATTGGAGTCACATATCGATGCCAACGTATAAAACGCGGTCTTACTCACACACATATATCGGGATCACATATTGATGCCAACATATAAAACATGGTCTTACTCGCACAGATATATCAGAATCACATATCGATGCCAACATATAAAACGTGGTCTTACTTGCACATATATATCGGAATCACATATTGATGTTGATGTATAAAACATGGTCTTTCTCGCACACATATATCAGAATCACATGTCGATGCCTCATATACATCCTTGTATCAACTTCAAATTGGTCAGAATATACATATATTCATTAACAAAATTATCATTCACTACCAAGGCCACAATAACATTATATAATCGAATATACATACATATATATATATCTTTGATTCACATTTTAACATCATATACGCAAACATATAGCAACTTATATACAAATAATCAACATTTTAACGTATATAGCTCATGTCACCACTTTCAATACTAAAACTCATTCATTACTTTACCATCAAACATAAATTACTTTCATTACTCAATGTCGATTCATAAATTACTTCATATTATTACAAATATTTATTGATCACATATATATTAAAAATTTAACCACATGTATTTGCTTATAAACTTACCTCGGATGATGTAAAACGGAACGGGACGAGACGACTAGTCGACAACTTTCGTTTTCCCCCGATCCTAATCTAATTTCTTTGGTTCTTGATCTAAACATATTCATATTAAGCTCACTCAAACATATTTTCATTCAATTTAGTCCAAAAACACAAAAATCAGTAAATTATCATTTTACCCTGACATTTACACTTTTTTTTACAATTTAGTCATTATTGCACAAAACACAAAATATACAAAATTTCACTATACCCATGTTAGGCCAAATTTCACCCATATCCATACAAGTCCATGTATTTCATTTATTTCACATTTTAGTCCCTCAAATTATTTTTTTTCAATTTAGTCCTAATTACTCAAAATCATCAAAAAAATCCAACACAAAACATGTTAATCTAAAACATATCTTTCATATTTCATCATCAAACAACAAAAATCACAAGCTTTCAACAATTGCACAACTCAAAATATTCACCAAAATTAGAAATTCAAGCATGGTTCTTGTAGATAACTCAACAACGATTTCAAAAAACGTAAAAATTATCAAAAACCGGGCTAGTTACATACCTTAATCAAGATCAACCATGGCCGAAACCTAAAATTTTTTTATTTTCTTTATGTTTTCATATTCGGTCATAAGAAACAATAATAAACATGGCTTAAGTTATGTTATCATATAATATATTACAACATATTATTTAATTTATATATATAACCTTAATTAAAACATTATATTATTACTTATATTATGTCCATTGCCGTCCAAATATAAAACCAATGGCATAATTGCATCATAAAAACTTCCTTTTATAAAGACACATTCATTTTGGCCCTTTTATAATTAACCACCAAATTTTCATTTTACGCGATTAAGTCCTTTTATTTAATCAGACATGCAAACGACAAAATTAAATTACGAAAATTTCACACACACAAATTCACACATAATAAACATAGAAAATAATTTTTAAATATTTTTCTAACTCGAATTTATGGACCAGAAACCACCGTTTCGACTATGGGTTATAAATGGCATCTATAGGGTTGTATGTTAAATTGGTATGCTTTGGGTTGTGCCAAGCTTTGGTATGGTTTAATATATTTTGTTACTAGTTGTGCATGGTCTTTTAAAATTAGGAAAGAAATGTTTGATTGATATGTGTTTGATTCATTAAAGTGATTAAATGATATATGTGTTTTGGCATGTAATAAGTGCTTATCTAGTTTTATCACATGGTGTATTTTGGCTCTTCTTATGTCTAGTTGTATATATATAGTTTGATTTGTCTTGTATATGTTTAAAATTTTATGGATATGGTCATTTTAATTTTGCCTATCTAAAGTGGTAAGTTTTGATGGTATAATTTGAAAAGAAATGGTCTTTTGGTATTCATGATATATGTGATTGAGATATGATATTGTAATTTAGTTCATGAATGGTTTTGGAGTGTGAATTGGAGAGTCTATTGATGACATATTGGTTAGTCATAGGTTGGATGAGAATTCGGCATATTTTTTATGTTTTGAATGTACTTTTAACCATGTGAAATAGGTTAGGTATGGTGTGAATTGCTATGTAAGTAATTGTGTTTGAAATGGCTTGTTTTAGTGGCACTTTTTCTTACACACGGTCTGACACACGGCCTGCGACACGACTGTGTGACCAAAGTTAGTAAGTGTATATGTAACGCCCCAATTTTCGGGAATTCTGTGAATGTTGGCAAAATTTCATGCTTTGATTTTGTCATTTGTGAGTGAAATTATGAAATAGGACCTATGTGAAAATGTTTGAAAATGCTATAGGCTAAATTGAAGTGGCCAAATAAATAGGAGTGCAAAATAGGAGGATTTGCATGACAAACCTCCCATTTTACATGAAATGGCCAGCCATCATGTTGTTGTAGACAAAATGTGCACTTGATATCCATAATTTATGGTACAAATTGATACAAATTGATAATGGGTTAGGTAAATGCTCCATGATAATGGGTTAGGTAAATGTTTCATGATAATGGGTTAGGTAAATGTTCCATGATGCGAATTTCATGTCTTTTGTATTAAAGAATTAAATGGATGAAATATGAAATTTTATTAAAAGAAAAAGGGGTGAAAAGAACAAAGTTTTGTCCATCTTTGTTCATCATAGCTGAAAGTTAGAGAAGAGAAAGGAGAGGAGAAAACTCTTGAGTATTCGGTCACTAGGAGGAGGAAAATTAAAGGTAAGTTCTTGGTACCTTACTTCTATTTTGAGGTTCATGAGTTCTTCTTGATTCTACCTTAACTCTTGAAGCATATTTTGGTTTTTAGTTGTGTTGTGAGCATTTAGTCACGAATTAAAATGAAGGAAATGGTTGTTGTTTCATGTTCTTTTGATGAAAAATGGAAGATAGGTGAAGTTGAGCCAAACAAATGAGCATGCATGTGCCTTAGATGTTAAAGGGAAAAATCAGCTAACATGTTGTGCTTTAAAATGATGAAATGGAGATTATACTTAAGTAAAATCATAGATATGTGATGATTGATTGGTGATATACATGTTTAAATAACAAGCATGCAAGTTAGGTGTGAAAGAGTGATTTGGTAATAAATCTGCTTGGGACAGCAGCAGTAACGTGACTTTGGAAAATCACCATAAATTGTGGAAGATGAGTTAGAAGCTGCATAAATTATGTAATTAAATCTTAATGAGTCTAGTTTCAAATGGAATAAACGAGACATATTTTGAATTCTGTACAATGAGAAATTTGATTCGTAATGAAGAGTGGTCAGATTAGTCAAACAGTGAAACATGGGAAACTTTGAGAAAAATCTGGTATTGATTGGCTAAACCAAAAATTCTGAAAATTTAATGGATATAAGATATATGAGTCTATTTTCAAGGAAAATTAATGGAACTTGATTTGGAGTTTCGTAGCTCCAGTTTATAAATGAGTGACTGTTGCTCAGGAAGACAGCTTGTAGTGAAATTATGATTATGTGGTAAACATTGACAAAAATTTGTTAATGAGTTGCTTATTGTTTTCTTATAAGCTTACTATGATCTGTAGGTGTGGTTGGCCGAATATTGTAAGGGGTTAATAAATAGTTTGTATTTGAATAGTTAGATTAACGTGTTAGTAATCCAATTGTAGGCGGTTCGTGTGTGGATTTCGTCAGCATATCGTCGCAAACAGGTGTGTAACTAACACCCTCTTTCTTAGTCTAGATCGGCAAAATTCGAAAATCAGAAATGTCGAAAACTGGTATTTTGTAGATTTGCGAGTGTGCGAATGCTCGTGAGGTAAATCGATTAATGTTTTTGGTAAGCTGCAATGTTTGCACTGCAAAGTGCATGATTTTTGTGCCCTCGATATTTTTGGGCTTAATGGGCTAAAATTGGAATGATGGGCCAACGGGCCCAATTCGGTAAGAATCCTCGGTACGTGATTCTGTAGTACGTGAAAGGTAGGAATATGCATGAAAAACCCTAAAATAGATAAATTACTGAAATACCTTTAAAAGTGGAAAATTTATAATTTTACCCCCATGAGATAAATTACCGAAATACCCCTAGGGTTAAATTGACTTAAATGCATGTTTGACTGTTGTTATTTACTGCATGCCATGTTGTTATTATCTGATGCATGGGATCGGGATATTGACGGAGGAAGTACTAAAAGTGGCTTGTCCACGTACTGGAGGCTTTGCCTCAATTTACTGTTAACTGAGCAGCAATGCTGCAACTGTGGAGTGTTGGGCTGGGTGGGTTTAACTATCCCCACATGGAGTGTATGGCTGGTACGGGAGGAGTGTAGTGGTTGGTGGGTTGAGTAGTCTCCCCAAATGGGCTTGCATATCTTATTGATATTGCATGTATTTTGAAATGGGCCTATGGGCCATACTGTTATCTGAATAAGGGGCTAAGGCCCAGTTTATTGTAATCTGAAAAGGGCTCTGGTCCAGTACCACTGTTACCTGAATGGGCTTAGGCCCAATAGGCTTGAGCTGACTTGGGCTCTGAATGGGTTTTCCTTACACACTGAGTTTCCCCAAACTCACCCCTTTTATTTTCATCCACGCAGGAAATCCCCAACCATAGTGGGCTTGGAGCTGTGAGGGAATTCGGAGTGGCCACCCGTTCTGAAAGTTTGATTTTTTTTGTGGTGAACTAGACATCCTTTTATTTACGTTTGAAGTTTTGGGTTTTTAAATGTAATAAGGCCGCTTAATTATTTTTGATGGTTTTAATATGTATTACTAAGATAGGTATTACTTATTTTAACTGTTGAAATTGGATAGCTTTAGGGCGCGTTTTCAAAAACAACAATTGATTTCAAAATAACACGACAACAAGCAAAGCTTCCGCAATGAAAGTATTTTCCAAAATTAATCACTTTTCCTAAAAATGACTTAATCAAATCGGTTTCCTAGAAATATCCATGACGTTAAAGTGTGGCAATGGCGGTATGCATGTCTAGGATTGGATCCGAAGGGAGCTTGGTACTTAAGCAGTCCGATGGACTCATCACCTCTTTTTCGGTTTCCTACCTGGTGCACAGCTTCCATTCACTTTAACCTATAATGAAATTATCTTTTAAAACACTAAGTAAGTTTTTCTGGATCAACAATAGAAAATATTTTGAGCGCTTCGATGTGGCATGTCAGATCCGGTCATAACATTTGGGCCGGGTTTGGGGTGTTACATTTAGTGGCATCAGAGCCTAGGTTGCAACAACTCGGCTGTGGAATGGGTTTACAAAAATAAAGATTTTCGAAAACGAAAATTTTATAAAGAATGCGAAAAACTTGATTTTCAAAATTTAGATCTTTAGAAGGTGGCATTCTGAATCTCTGGCTCAAGCCTGTAAGTATTACTCTGAACTCTTCTGAATATTTTTCTGACTTATCTGTCTGTACTGAAATCCTGTTAGGATACTCTAGATAGGATGATACTGAAACCATAAGAAAATCTGATAAGAGACTGAAACTGTAGCTAGACTTCAATTCTGCGAAAACAAACTCTGAACTACTGTCTGATTCATAAAACATCTGTAATAAATACTGGAATATTGAATTAATGCATAAAAATTCGTAATCAAGATAATACGATATGAGTACAAGAGCCGTTCATGGAAGAGGTTGTGGACGGAGCCGAGGAAGTGTTCGAGCGAGATCTTCGTCTTCGAGACATATGCCGGCGGTGGATGCACCGGTACTACCAGCAATAGAGGTAGAGTCTCATGACCTCAGTACCGAGGATGATGCCCTGTCACAGGCAATGCTTCGTGTTCTAGAAAGGGTTGTCGGAGCAAGTACGGGCAATAGAGTCCGGGGATCTATTTCTTAACGACTTCGGGCTAACGGAGCAGAGATCTTTAGGGGCATGTCTGGTATAGCCCTGAATGTGGCGGAGTATTGGTTGGAGGCCACAGAACAGATTATGGACAACTTGGACTGCTCTGAGGAGATTGTGAGTGGGGTATCTGTACTAAGTCCTTTGGGTCACTCGGTTAGGGTAAACAAACTGTATAGGGATGTACCCTTAGAAACTCAAGGTAGTATTTTCCATGGAGATCTGATGGAGTTACCGTTCGGAAAGTTTAATCTCATTTTGGGAATGGACTGGCTTGTTAAGCATAAGGCGACCCTGGATTGTACTGCTAAATGAATGGTGTTAAGGACCACAAAGTATGAGGAGGTTATGGTGATAGGTGAGCGAAGGGATTATTTGTCCAATGTGGTGTCGGCTTTAAGATCCAAAAAGTGAATTCGGAAAGGTTGTGAGGCCTATTTGGCATTTGTAAGTCAGTCAGAAGAGGAGGGATTGTCAGTGGATAAAGTTAGGACTGTAAAGGAGTTCCAAGATGTTTTTCCGGAGGAGCTTCCAAGATTGCCTCTGAACCGAGAAGTGGAGTTTAGAATCGACTTATTGCCTGGAACGGCACCAGTGTCTATCGCACCGTATAAAATGGCACCGAAGGAGTTGGTGGAGCTAAAGGCACAAATTCAAGTGTTGTTGGATAGGGGCTTCATTAGGCCAAGCGTGTCTCCATGGGGAGCACCGGTGCTATTCGTGAAGAAGAAGGATGGTACAATGCGGATGTGCATTGATTATCGCCAGTTGAACAAACTAACAATTAAGAATAAGTATCCACTGCCAAGGATTGACGATCTGTTTAACCAGCTTAGAGGGGCTTTTGTATTTTCCAAGATCGACCTTCGATCTAGATATCATCAGTTAAGGTTCAAGGAGGCAGATATCCATAAGACAACATTCAGGACTCGGTATAGTCATTACGAGTTTTTGGTTATGCCATTTGGACTGACGAACGCTCCTGTAGCATTTATGGATCTGATGAATCGTGTGTTCCAAACATTTTTAGATCAGTTCGTAGTCGTCTTTATTGACGATATCCTGGTATATTCTGAAACTGAAGCGAAACATGATGAGCATCTCCGTATAGTGCTGCGAGTGTTAAGGGAAAATGAACTCTTTGCGAAGTTCAGCAAGTGTGAATTTTGGTTGAGGGAGGTAACCTTCTTAGGACATGTGGTCTCTGCCGAAGGGATTAAGGTGGACCCTCGAAAGATTGAAGCAATTTTGGAGTGGAAGCCACCTAGGATGGTGTCAGAAATTCGAAGTTTCCTAGGGTTGGCAGGATACTACAGAAGGTTTGTGGAAGGTTTTTCTATGATGGCAGCACCTCTGAAAAAACTCATAAGGAAATGAGTATCGTTTGTATGGACTGAGAAGCAGCAGGAAGCTTTTGAGAAGTTGAAGAAAGTTCTGATTGAAGCACCTGTGTTAATTCAGCCAGAGTCTGGGAAGGATTTTACTGTGTACAGTGATGCATCACATGTAGGCTTGGGCTGCGTGTTAATGCAGGAGGGTAAGGTGGTTGCATATGCATCACGACAGCTTAAACCTCACGAAGGGAACTATCTTACTCATGATTTGGAGTTAGCGGCAGTGATATTTGCACTTAAGATTTGGAGACATTACTTGTACGGGGAGAATGTATTATATACACAGACCACAAGGGTCTTAAGTATTTGTTGACTCAGAAGGAGCTGAACCTTAGGCAAAGGAGATGGATTGAGTTGCTTAAGAATTATGACTATTCGATCGAGTATCACCAGGCAAGGCTAATGTAGTAGCCGATGCTCTAAGTCGTAGAACTGTATTTGATCTGAGAGCAATGTTTGCTCGTCTGAGTCTGTATGATGATAGAAGTCTATTGGCTAAGTTGCAAGTGAGGCCAACCTGGGTGGATCAGATTAAGGAAAAGTAGTTGAACGATGAGTCTTTGGTTGCTCGTTTTCAACAAGTTAAGGAATGGGAACCTTCTGAGTTTGGGTTAGATGGCGAAGGAGTTCTATGTTTCCGAGGAAGAATTTATGTTTTGAAGGACTCTGATTTGAGGCAGACAATATTGAAGGAAGCTCATGGAGGACTTTGTGCCATGCACCCTGGAAGGAACAAGTTGTATCACGACTTACGAGAATTGTACTGGTGGCCTGGACTTAAATAAGAAGTAAAGGAGTTTTTAGGGAAATGTCTGACATGCCAGCAAGTGAAAGCTGAGCATCAATTACCCTCTGGACTGTTACAGTCAGTGAAGATACCACTTTGGAAGTGGGAGAGGGTAACCATGGACTTTGTGAGTGGGCTGCCTTTGACACCATCAAAGAAAGACTCGGTGTGGGTGATTGTGGATAGGTTGACCAAATCAACCTATTTCATACCTGTTCATACTGACTTTTCACTTCAAAAGTTAGCCAAGTTGTATGTGGCAGAGATTGTGCGACTTCATGGAGTCCTAGTTTCAATTATTTCTGATCGGGATCCCAGATTTACATTTCAGTTTTGGCAAAGGTTGCATGAGGCGTTGGGGACGCGATTGAATTTTAGTACGGCTTTCCATCCCCAAACTGATGGTCAGTCAGAGAGGGTTATTCAGATTCTGGAGGACATGTTGAGGGGATGCGTGATTGACTTTTGAGGTAGTTGGGAAGATTACTTGCTATTGGAAGAATTTGCGTACAATAACAGTTACCAGACGAGTATTCGAATGGCACCGTATGAAGCGCTGTATGGACGAAGGTGTCGTACACCTAGTTGTTGGACTGAACTAGGAGAACGACAAATTCTTGGACTAGAGTTGGTAGCTGATACTGAGGATAAGGTCAAAATAATTAGGGACCGGTTAAAAGAAGCATCTGATAGGCAAAAGTCGTATGCAGATTTGAAGCGTAAGGAGATTGAGTACTCAGTAGGTGATATGGTCTTCTTAAAGGTTTCTCCTTGGAAGAAGATATTAAGGTTCGGTAAGAAGGGCAAGTTGAGTCCGCGGTTCATTGGGCCTTATCGGGTTTTGAAGCGAGTAGGCCCAGTGGCTTATCAGTTGGAATTGCCTCCAGAGTTAGACAGGATTCACGATGTTTTTCATGTCTCCATGTTAAGGCGTTATCGTGCTGACCCTGCTCATGTCCTGCCAGTTGCAGAAATTGAAGTTTAGACTGATTTGACCTTTGAGGAGGAGCCTGTGCAAATACTGGCTCGAGATGTTAAGGTTCTCAGAAGGAAATCTATCCCGTTAGTGAAAGTACTTTGGCGTAATCATGGAAGGGAAGAAGCTACTTGGGAAGCAGAAGAGACTATGCATCAACAATACCCTCAACTAGTTGGATCAGGTAAATTTCGAGGACGAAATTTCTTTAAGGAGGGTAGAGTTGTAACGCCCCAATTTTCGGGAATTCTGTGAATGTTCGCAAAATTTCATGCTTTGATTTTGCCATTTGTGAGTGAAATTATGAAATAGGACCTATGTAAAAATGTTTGCAAATGCTATAGGCTAAATTGAAGTGGCCAAATAAATAGGAGTGCAAAATAGGAGGATTTGCATGACAAACCTCCCATTTTACATGAAGTGGCCAGCCATCATGTTGTTGTAGACAAAATGTGTACTTGATATCCATAATTTATGGTACAAATTGATACAAATTGATAATGGGTTAGGTAAATGTTCCATGATAATGGGTTAGGTAAATGTTTCAAGATAATGGGTTAGGTAAATGTTCCATGATGCGAATTTCATGTCTTTTGTATTAAAGAATTAAATGGATGAAATATGAAATTTTATTAAAAGAAAAAGGGGTGAAAAGAACAAAGTTTTGTCCATCTTTGTTCATCATAGCTGAAAGTTAGAGAAGAAAAAGGAGAGGAGAAAACTCTTGAGTATTCGGTCACTAGGAGGAGGAAAATTGAAGGTAAGTTCTTGGTACCTTACTTCTATTTTGAGGTTCATGAGTTCTTCTTGATTCTACCTTAACTCTTGAAGCATATTTTGGTTTTTAGTTGTGTTGTGAGCATTTAGTCACGAATTAAAATGAAGGAAATGGTTGTTGTTTCATGTTCTTTTGATAAAAAATGGAAGATAGGTGAAGTTGAGCCAAACAAATGAGCATGCATGTGCCTTAGATGTTAAAGGGAAAAATCAGCTAACATGTTGTGCTTTAAAATGATGAAATGGAGATTATACTTAAGTAAAATCATAGATTTGTGATGATTGATTGGTGATATACATGTTTAAATAACAAGCATGCAAGTTAGGTGTGAAAGAGTGATTTGGTAATAAACCTGCTTGGGACAGCAGCAGTAACGTGACTTTGGAAAATCACCATAAATAATGGGAGATGAGTTAGAAGCTGCATAAATTATGTAATTAAATCTTAATGAGTCTAGTTTCAAATGGAATAAACGAGAACATATTTTGAATTTTGTACAATGAGAAATTTGATTCGTAATGAAGAGTGGTCAGATTAGTCAAACAGTGAAACATGGGAAACTTTGAGAAAAATCTGGTATTGATTGGCTAAACCAAAAATTGTGAAAATTTTACAGATAGAAGATATATGAGTCTATTTTCAAGGAAAATTAACAGAACTTGATTTGGAGTTTCGTAGCTACAGTTATAAATGATTTAGTGACTATTGCTCAGGAAGACAGCTTACAGTGAAATTATGATTATGTGGTAAACATTGACAAAAATTTGTTAATGAGTTGCTTATTGTTTTCTTATATGCTTACTATGATCTGTAGGTGTGGTTGGCCGAATATTGTAAGGGGTTAATACATAGTTTGTATTTGAATAGTTAGATTAACGTGTAGTAATCCAATTGTAGGCGGTTCGTGTGTGGATTTCGTCAGCATATCGTCGCAAACAGGTGTGTAACTAACACCCTCTTTCTTAGTCTAGATCGGCAAAAGTCGAAAATCAGAAATGCCGAAAACCGGTATTTTGTAGATTTGCGAGTGTGCGAATGCTCGTGAGGTAAATCGATTAATGTTTTTGGTAAGCTGCAATGTTTGGACTGCAAAGTGCATGATTTTTGTGCCCTCGATATTTTTGGGCTTAATGGGCTAAAATTGGAATGATGGGCCAACGGGCCCAATTTGGTAAGAACCCTCGGTACGTGATTCTGTAGTACGTGAAAGGTAGGAATATGCATGAAAAACCCTAAAATAGATAAATTACTAAAATACCTTTAAAAGTGGAAAATTTACAATTTTACCCCTATGAGATAAATTACCGAAATACCCCTAGGATTAAATTGACTTAAATGCATGTTTGACTGTTGTTATTTACTACATGCCATGTTGTTATTATCTGATGCATGGGATCGGGATATTGACGGAGGAAGTACTAAAAGTGGCTTGTCCACGTACTGGAGGCTTTGCCTCAATTTACTGTTAACTGAGCAGCAATGCTGCAACTGTGGAGTGTTGGGCTGGGTGGGTTGAGCTATCCCCACATGGAGTGTATGGCTGGTACAGGTGGAGTGTAGTGGTTGGTGGGTTGAGTAGTCTCCCCAAATGGGCTTGCATATGTTATTGATGTTGCATGTATTTTGAAATGGGCCTATGGGCCAAACTGTTATCTAAATAAGGGGCTAAGGTCCAGTTTATTGTAATCTGAAAAGGGCTCTGGTTCAGTACCACTGTTACCTGAATGGGCTTAGGCCCAATAGGCTTGAGCTGACTTGGGCTTTGAATGGGTTTTCCTTACACACTGAGTTTCCCCAAACTCACCCCTTTTATTTTCATCCACGCAGGAAATCCCCAACCATAGTGGGCTTGGAGCTGTGAGGGAATTTGGAGTGGCCACCCGTTCTGAAAGTTTGATTTTCTTCTGGTGAACTGGACATCCTTTTATTTACGTTTGAAGTTTTGGGTGTTTAAATGTAATAAGACTGCTTAATTATTTTTGATGGTTTTAATATGTATTACTAAGATAGGTATTACTTATTTTAACTGTTGAAATTGGATAGCTTTAGGGCGCGTTTTCAAAAACAACAATTGATTTCAAAATAACACGACAACAAGCAAAGCTTCCGCAATGAAAGTATTTTCCAAAATTAATCACTTTTCCTAAAAATGACTTAATCAAATCGGTTTCCTAGAAATATCCATGACGTTAAGGTGTGGCAATGGCGGTATGCATGTCTAGGATTGGATCCGAAGGAAGCTTGGTACTTAAACAGTCCGATGGACTCACCACCTCTTTTCCGGTTTCCTACCTGGTGCACAGCTTCCATTCACTTTAACCTATAATGAAATTATCTTTTAAAACACTAAGTAAGTTTTTCTGGATCAACAATAGAAAATATTTTGAACGCTTCGATGTGGCATGTCGGATCCGGTCATAACGTCTGGGCTGGGTTTGGAGTGTAACATAATAGCCCATTTTTTAGTGGTATCGAAATAGTGGTTTCACGACCACAAGTTTGACGAGTAAGCTCGTATAATTAGTATTTAAATTATACAAGTCAATAGCAATTTTATAATGAATTTTTTATATGAGGTATTAAGACCTCGTTTCCGTAATTTAATGTCGTAAATATTTTTATTAAATATTTACAGAGTCGTATTATATATGAATTGAGGTTTGGTCCGGTAATTTTGATGATTTATTGCTTAATTGCAGTAAAAGGATTAAATTGTAAAAGAGGTAAAAGTTAATTTCTTTTGATTTAAAATAGTAAAGGGACCAAAATGGTAATTAACCATGGTAAAAAATTCTAAGCTGCGGTGGATATGATTAAATCCACTAACTTTTGGGCTATTTGCTCATTTAGTCCAAATTAGTTAGGATTAAATTTAAAATTAAGTTTGTTTAATTGGAATTTAATAAAATTGAAAGACCAATTGTGATGCTAAACTCTCTTTGAATGGTAAATATACCATTAAAAGGGATAGTGGATGGTATTAGGCTTATAAATGTTGAAAATTATGAGTAATTAGGAAGGGCAAATTAGTAAATTGGTAATTAAATGAAATATAATAAAGAAAACAAGTTAAAATCATTTTTAACTTACCATGTTCTTCATAATTTTGAACTGAAACCCTAAGAATCCATAAGAGGGAGTTCGGTTAGCTTTGGTTATCATATTGGGTAACCAAATCTCACCCGTTTTTAGTAATTTTTATGTTGTTGAGCTCGTATTAGCTTAACTTAGCTAACCCGAGGACAAATTTGTATAACTGTCAAATATTGAGGATTATACCATTGATGAAATTGAGATGTTTATGAAGTTTTATGTTAGATTATTAGGCCTAGTTGTTAGATAGGACTATTTTGTAAAGTGATTTTTGATGATTTTAATGTTTAAGGACTAAATTGCTAAAGTGGTAAAATAGCATGTACTTGAGGTGAACTAATTGCAAATATGGACTATTGGGAGGTCATAGATGATTTTTCTGAATTGGGTTTTAAGAAAAAATGATTAAATTGCATGTTTGGGGCCTAGGGACTAAATTGAATAAAAGTGAAATATTAGGGGCAATTTCATAAAATATTAAAAGGGACTTAATTGCATAAAATGAGCTAATTTTACTGTTGGGATTAGTTAATTGAATGAAAATATTATTTTAGATCAAGAACGAGTGAAAAACCAAGGAAAAGAAAAAATTACCGAATAGTCCATGTACCTTTGGCATTGCTTCAATTTAGTTAGGTAAGTTCATTCGGTTTAATTTTAGTACATTTTTAAATGTAATATATGAGCCTAATTGCATAATGTTAGATTATATTGTTGTGTGTAATTGAAAATTAAAATAACGAATTGATATTACATTGATCACTGATTGAGATACTCTAAGCCATTACTGCAAATTAGTTCTGTAAGTTCATTTAATATAAACTCAATTATATTTCTAATTGCTTATGAATGTTAGAGCTTAAATGATGTAAAATTAAAATCATTAAATTGATTTGTGAATATAATAGGAATTGTAAAAAGTTACGAAAATGATAATTCTTAATATCAATGGAGACAGGTTGCATCCGCACATAAGATCATAGCGAGGCTATGGCAATTATTCAAATGTAAGACCATGGTTGGACCATGGCAGTGTATATATGTAAGACCATAGCTGGGCTATAGCATTTCAATGATAAGACCATAACTGGGTTATGGCACTATGGACGTAAGACCATGGCATACAGAGTATCAACTTGGACATTGGACTGTTTTTAAATAAGTATTTTTAATAAGTTCTTTATTGGTTTTTGGATTGTAATTTTTAATGTCTTAGGTTTGTGGCTTGATTTTTTTTATTTGGGGATTTTTTGCATGTTGCATGCATGGATCATCAAAGCTTAATAACCAATAATTGCATGATATCTGGCTTAATTAAAACTAACATTGTTCATCAATTTTTCGTTGCGCAAATAAATTGTTTTTGAAAGAAAAATCGATAAGGCAACAAGATTTACAAAAATGGCATGAAAAATGGTTTTTCGCTGCAGTTTAATGATTCGGTTTTTGAAAAACATAATTTCAAGTCAATTAGTATTCTTATGGCAACAATAATAAAAAAGGACTTTAAGTAAAGATTGCCTAATTAAATGAATGCTTTAACGTTATTTAATTTCAAGAGAGATGACTTTTCCTAAAGTTAGATAAGTTAGGGTTTTTCGTAAGATAACCCCAATAAATAGATATTTTATCTAACTTGGATAACCAATAATGGTTTTCTTCAAAATTATCTATGTTAAGGATTTTCAGGGGTCAAATGGTCTGCTTAGCCATGTCAGTCGCTAATGTAGCCTTCTCAATCTGACCATAACCTCTAGGTTGGGTTAAAGAGGTTACAATCATCTTCTTGATCTAATGGAACCTTAAGAAGGGTTAACTATGTGCGAAGATTGTGATTTATTTTCCAAATGATGTAGGTAGTAAAAGGCCTCTTCAGGTTGTTTATTAAGGAACTCTCTATTACATATTGTCTCAACAAATTGTTTAGTTTAAGGAGATAAACCTTCATAAAAGAAACTAAAAGTCCACAATTTTTTTGAAAACCATGATGCAGGCAAGTATTTACCAAATCTTTGAAACGTTCCTAACATTGTAAAAAATAGTTCATTTGAATTTTGCAAGAAATTTTGAATCTGTCTTTTAAAAGCATTGGTTTTTTTTGTTGAAAAATAATTCTTTAAAAATTCAGCTTGCATTTCATGCCAAGTGGCAATTGATCTTGGTTTTAAATTGTTAAACCAAATTTTCGCCTTATCTTTTAAAGAAAAAGCAAATAATTTGAGTTTATCCATTTCATTTGCACAAGTTGGATTATTAAAGGTGGCACATACTTCATCAAAATCTTTAAGATGTATGTAAGACTTCAGACTCTAAGCCATGGAAATTACGAAGTAAAGTTGTAATACTAAGTTTAAACCAAAAGTTATTTGCATTCAAAGGTAGAATAAAGAAAAATGTTGTTGAGTTTTGAGGAGGTTGCAAGTAATCACTTATAGTGCTCACCTGTCGAATCTCCTATTCATTAGGAGATCTTTAGATTTCATTCATGATAGGTGAATGTAGAGGTGTCTCAATCAAATTACCAACAATTTTTTCACGAATTTTTCTAACTAAACGACGAGAATTGAAGACACGGTGCCAAATATGCATAAACAAATTAGGCGGTACAACTGTCCTTTTAAAGAAAAATGAGATGAAGTAAAGGAAAATACTATAGGTGATAGAACCAACCAAATATATATACATATAAAGAAAAAAACTACTTATAAACTTGTACTCTAAATCATGCTTTCCCCGACAATGATGCCAAAAACTTGATAGGGACTTTATAGGTCTAAAACCCAAGTGCAAGTTATCTTCAAGTAATAAAATCTCAAGACTCCGAGATCAATCCACGAGTAAGTTTATTAGAACTTACAAGAACTTACAAGATTACAAGTATTATGTTAGAACAAATATTTAACACTTAACTTTGGAATGAATGTTGAAAATGAAAGTAGGAACAAGAAATACTAGAAATAAAAATAAAAATTAACTAAAGAAATTAACTAAGAATAATAAAAACAAATACCTGGAAGAAAATATACTGAGGTTAGAGGATCAATTCTTGGTGTCATATTAAGATTAAATTTTAATAGTCAATGTTATTACTCAATTAGAATCCACACAAAATGGAGGTCCCAATTAGATAATCTAGCAATGTACATACAACAATTAAGCATATGAATCCATGATCAAAGGTATGTCCATCAAAGGAGTGCCCAATATGATTGTCCAATAAGTTCAAAAGTTTAACAAATGAATCCATAAGCAAAGGATGGTGCAATATGAATGTTCAATTGTTTAAGTTTAGTTCAAAAATATAACATATGATATTATAATCGCTAATAACTTTAAAATTATAAAAATTATTTCAAATATTTATCATGTCAATTTTTATGTCTACAACAAATCAAGGTTAATTTATCCAAGCATTCATTGTGTTATCTATTATCTCTAACAAATAAAAGATCTTACTTTACAAGTATGATTATAACAAGTGATTGATCATTTATTTTAGCTCAAATGATGAGTATGAAATTTAACTTAATATTTTCCATGAGTTTCACCCTTTCACCTTAGCATTGAAAACTTAGAATAACATAACAAAATTAAACAACTCAAACTTATATGAAAACGACATATTAGATATAAAAAACTTGAGATTTTACACGAATAAAGAAACAAACAAATACTAACAAGAAAATGATCTTGATCTCAACTTCAAGATGTCTCCTATTCTAAACCAAAGGAAATTTGTAGAGGATTGTTAAAAGAAATGTAACGCCCCCTTACCCGAGACCGTCGCCGGAGTCGAGCATGAGACATTACTAAACTTATTTTAGCGTTTAAACAAGTTCAAACAATTCTCGTAGTAAACTGTCCATCTGCGTCACAGTCGCCAAAAAAATCATATCTCGAGTTACAAAACTCGAAATCTAATTCTGTTAATTTTTCCTAAAACTAGACTCATATATCTATTTACTAATATTTTTCTAGAATTTTTGGTCGGGTCAATTAGTACAGTTTATTAGTTAAAGTTTCCCCTATTTCAGTGTTTGACTACTACGAATCACTTTTCTCTTTGTACAGAATTCAGATGACTATGTCGTTTGTTTCTATTAAAATTAGACTCAATAAGGAACCTATAAATTTAAATTTTGAGTGCTAATTATTTTTACACAATTTATTGTGAATTTCTAAAGTCAGAATAGGGGATCCAGAAATCTCTCTGACTCTGTTTCACCAAAACGTAAATATCTCATAAAATACAACTCTTTTACTTATTTTTTTTCTTCCACATGAAAATAGATTCATTAAGATTAAATTCCATATTTTATTTATCATCTAATTCTATTTCTACTATTTTTAGTGATTTTTCAAATTCATGTCACTGCTGTGTAAGACACTATTTTATAACCAATTTCACCATTTTATGGTTTTCCATGGATTAGGAAATTCATTAAGCATACATAACACTAAATATAAATTCTGATTAGCCATTCCAGTACCTAATCATCAACAAGCATTTCCAAATCACTCATTCACCATATAATAAGATTATATACACAAAAGGATCATAATGCTATACATGCCATATTCCCAAAATATGCAAACCACTATACCGAGATGGTCCATTGATAGTGTGAACGTGCCTCCGACAGTCCCGATCTCCAAGCCAGCTTGTCAAAACTATAAGGAATGGAAGGGAAGGAGTAATCATAAATGCTTAGTAAGTTCAAATGTAAATAGCAAGTAACATAATCATACAATCTAACATAAAACATCATTTGCATAAATATCACCAAGGCATTCGTGTTACACTTGCATTTACTATCTTACCACGATTTCATCATACCAAGTTCTCAACCCGAGGGTTTAAGCACATACCTGCCAAATTTTCTCATTCACCACACTTACCAACATGTCACCTTCGTTTTACGTACTCACCTTATTCACTTAAGATTTACCCGTTGAACACATCGGAATATGATTCGAATACACGGATTTCATGCACATAAGTGCCATACCCGCAGCTAGACAAACTCAATAGCCAGCGAAAATTATGTAGCCAAGCTACCATGTAACCTGCCCATAAGCGAACTCGGACTCAACTCAACAAGCTCGGGCCTTCGTATCCATAAGTGAACTCGGACTCAACTTAACGAGTTCGGATGCCTAGTTACATCTCACGAACTCAGACTCAACTCAATGAGCTCGAAACTCAAATATCCTAGTGACATGTCACTTGTATCCTAATCTATTCCCAAGGTTCAAATGGGATTTTCCTCAATCACACATCTTTGTTGTCTTCCACGGAATGTCGGAACTGATATTTGGTAGCATTTCATATTTATTAAGTAGCTCACGTAATTTGCAGATTACTAAATAATAATCTACAAAGCATTATATTTCATGATAATAATCATCACATCATATAAATAACATTAAATTACTTAAAATGACAATTATGTTACTACAGTTACACCTGAACTTACCTTGGTACAAAATAAAGAAATTTTGCAATTTAGTCCACAATCTTTTCCTTTCCCCAATCAAGGTCGATTCCACGTCTTTCTTGGTTATGGAGCTTGGAAGCTTGAAACAAACCCTAGCTATGGAGAACCCTTGAAATTGCGTCCTAATGAAGAAGATGGACATTTTTTGCCATCTTTTCCTTTTTTTAATCTTTTAATTACCAAATGACTAAAATACCCTTCGTTAAAAACTTTTGTTATTTCTACCTATGTATGTCCATTTTTGTCCATGAAAACCTAATGGTATAATTACCATTTAAGGACCTCTACTTCAATTATGCTCTTCAATTAAATCCTTTAACATCTAAAACTCATATTAATCAACTTTTGCAATTAAGTCCTAATAGGCAAATTAGACACGCAATTCATGAAATTTTCTATCGATATTCTAACACATGCATCTAATCACTCAATAAATTATGCTCTTCAATTAAATCCTTTAACATCTAAAACTCATATTTATCAACTTTTGCAATTAAGTCCTAATAGGCAAATTAGACATGCAATTCATGAAATTTTCTATCGATATTCTAACACATGCATCTAATCACTCAATAAATTATAAAAATTAATCGGAATAAATTTTTCTACTTCAGAATTGTGGTTTCGAAACCACTATTCTGTTTAGGCCCTAATTTGGGATATCACAAATTTCCCCCCTTTAGGGATTTTCGTCCCCGAAAATCTTACCAGTAAACAGGTGTGGGTATTGATTCCTTCTAGTTTCCTCGGGCTCCCATGTAGCCTCTTCTACCTCGTGCTTTTGCCACAATACTTTCACGAGAGCGATACTTTTATTTCTTAGTTGCTTGACCTCCCGAGCTAAAATCTTAATCAGTTCTTCATTGTAAGTCATATCCAGTTGCAACTCGATTTCTGTCGGTGAAATTACATGTGAAGGATCCGAACGATACTGGCGTAACATAGATACGTGGAACACATCATGAATCTTCTCTAATTCAGGTGGTGATGCTAACCGATATGCTACCGGTCCAACTCTTTCAATTATCTCATACGGTCCGATAAAACGCGGACTCAACTTGCCTTTCCGATCAAATCTAAAAACTTTCTTCCATGGAGACACTTTTAAAAATACCTTATCGCCGACTTGAAACTCGATTTCTTTTCATTTCAAATCCGTGTAGGATTTTTGTCTATCTGAAGTAGCTTTCAAACAATCTCGAATCACTTTCACTTTTTCTTCAGTTTCTTTGATTAGATCAACTCCGTAAATCTGATTTTCTTTAAGTTCAGTCCAATACAACAACGTCCAACACTTGCGACCGTGCAATGCTTCATAAGGCGCCATCTTCAAACTCGTCTGATAACTATTATTGTAGGCAAATTTTACCAACGGTAAGTATCTTTCCCAACTACCTTGGAATTCCAATACACAACATCTGAGCATGTCTTCAAGAATCTGAATTACTCTCTCTGATTGTCCATCAGTCTGTGGATGGAAGGCAATGCTGAAATTTAGCTTCGTACCTAATGCCTCTTGCAACTTTTGCCAAAACCGCAAGGTAAACCTCGGATTTCTATCCGAAATGATCGACAAAGGTACTCCGTGAAGTCTAACAATCTCACTGATATACAATTCAGCCAACTTATCAAGAGAATAATCAGTACGTACCGGAATAAAATGAGCCGATTTAGTCAATCTGTCGACTATTACCCAAATTGCATCTTTTTTCCTCAGAGTTAATGGCAACCCTGATACAAAATCCATAGTAATTCGATCCCATTTCCATTCGGGGACCATGATAGGCTGAAGTAGTCCCGAAGACACATGGTGTTCAGCTTTCACTTGTTGACAAATTAAGCATTTCGATACAAACTCAGAGATATCTCTTTTCATTCCGTTCCACCAATACATTTTCTTCAAGTCATTATACATTTTTGTACTGCTCGGGTGAATTGACAAACAACCACTATGTGCTTCGTGCAAGATCTTTTGAATCAACTCATCATTTTTCGGTACACAAATCTGATCTTTAAACATCAAGCAACCATCAGAACCGATTCTGAAATCTGATCCTGTATCAGCCTCACATTACTTCCTCTTAGCTTGCAAATCTTTGTCACTTTTCTGAGCTTCACAAATCTATTGTAAAAATATCGGTCTTGCTCTCAACTCTGCTAGAATCAAACCATCGTCAGACACCATCAACTGAGTATTCATAGCTCTCAAAGCAAACAATGACTTTCTACTCAAGGCATCGGCAACCACATTCACTTTCCCTGAATGGTAGTCAATCACAAGCTCGTAATCTTTCAATAATTCTAACCATCTCCGCTGTCTCAAATTCAAGTCTTTTTGTGACATCAAGTACTTAAGACTTTTGTGGTCGGTATATACTCGACACTTTTCACCATACAGATAATGTCGCCAAATCTTCAAAGGAAATACTATAGCAGCCAGTTCCAAATCATGAGTCAGATAATTTCTTTCGTGAGGTTTCAACTGCCTCAAAGCATAAGCCACAACTTTTCCTTCTTGCATAAGTACACATCCCAAGCCACTTAGAGAAGCATCACTATACACCACAAATTCTTTACCTGACTCGGGTTGTACCAACACTGGTGCCTCAGTCAGTAACTTTTTCAATTTCTCAAAGCTCTGTTGACATTCTTTCATCCATTCAAATTTAACATCCTTATGGAGTAGTCTGGTCATAGGAGTATCAATTATAGAAAATTCATTTACAAACTGTCGATAATAACCAGCTAGACCCAAGAAACTTCTAACCTCAGTTACATTCTTCGGGGGTTTCCAATCAACAATAGCAGAAATTTTACTGGGATCAAACCTATACCATCACCTGAAGCAATATGACCCAAAAATCCTGCTTCTCGAAGCCAAAACTCACCCTTCCTAAACTTGGCATACAACTACTTATCTCTCAGAGTTTTCAAAACTATCCTCAAGTGCTCAACATGCTCTGTCTCATCTTTTGAATAAATTAATATATCATCAATAAATACCACAACAAACTTGTCCAAGTATGGCTGAAATATGCGATTCATTAAATCCATAAACACGGCAGGAGCATTTGTCAAACCAAATGGCATAACTAAAAATTCATAATGGTCGTACCTTGTTCTAAAAGCAGTTTTACGCACATCTGACTCTTTTACTCGTAGCTGGTAGTACCCAGACCTCAAGTCAATCTTTGAGAACCATGTCGCCCATTTCAACTGGTCGAATAAATCATCAATTCTCGGTAACGGATACTTGTTCTTGACTGTCACCTTATTTAACTGCCGATAGTCTACACACAATCTCATTGAACCATCCTTCTTTTTCACAAATAATACGAGAGCATCCCAAGGCAAAAAACTCGGTCTCACAAAGCCTTTGTCAATCAACTCTTGCAATGTGACTTTAATTATTTCAACTCTGTTGGTGCCATTCTATATGGAGCAATCAAGATCGGAGTTGTTCTCGGTATCAACTCAATACCAAATTCTACTTCTCTAACAAGAGGTAAACCGGGAAACTCTTCTGGAAATACATTTGCAAATTCACATACAATCGGCACTGATTCAATTTTCTTCTCAAATTCCTTTTTATTCAACACATACGCCAAATAAGCTTCATAACCCTTTCTCAAATATCTCTTAGTCGACATCGAAAAAATCATACTAGGCAATGCCTCTGATTCGTCTGATTCAACCCGCAGAATTTTACTATTTTCACATTTTAATTCAATAACCTTTTGTTTACAATTTACTATAGCATCATGCAATGTCAACCAATCCATACCTAAAATAACATCAAATTCTTCAAACGGAAACAACATCAAGTCGGCCTGAAAATAATGACCTCTAATCATCAAAGGACATTTCTTGCATACTTTATTAACTGTAACACATTTGCCTAACGGATTTGACACTTTAATCGTAAATTCCATAGACTCAACAGGTATACTCATATTAGACACCAATTTCATGCACACAGATGAATGAGTAGAACCGGGGTCAATCAAAGCAATAACATTAACATCATAAAGAGAGAAAATACCAGTGATCACATCGGGAGATGAAGCATCTTCACGTGCCCTTATGGCATAAATTCTAGCCGGAGCTCTAGCTTCAGTTTTAGACGCTGAATCTCTGACTACATTCTTGCTGCTTGCCTTATTCCTAGCATTTCTCGAAGATCTTCCTCTCGAAACTGCACCACTAGGTTTTGCATTCTGAAATTTTTCTTTTTCAATTCTCTCGAGACAGTCTCTAATAAAATGATATGGAGAACCACACTGATAACATTCATTAGTTCTACATGGACCAAGGTCACTTCTACCACATCGTTGACACTCGGGTCTAACAAATCTCGAATTTCCCACACTAGCCACAGAAGTAGTTTGAGATTTAAAACCCGCATTTTGCTTCTTACGATTCTCATATGAATGTCCGGTCAAAACATAAGAACGAGAAACATATCTCTGGATTTTCTAGATTGCGGTGGAAATGCACTACTCATCGGTCTTTTCTTCAAATTTCTAGTCTCAGCCTCAGCCTTTCTCTTTTCTTTAACTAGTTCTTCAGCCTTGCAAACCCGATCAACAAGTACTACGAACTCTTTCAACTCAAGAATTCCTAAAATACTTTGATGTCTTCATTAAGTCCATCTTCGAATCGTCTGCACATTTTAGCCTCTGTAGGAATATATTCTCTAGCATACTTACTCAACTGAACGAACTCCCTTTCATACTCAGTAACTGTCATGTTTCCTTGCTTAAACTCGAGAAACTCTTTACGCTTCTGTTCAACAAATCTTTCACTAATGTATTTCTTCCGAAATTCTTCTTGAAAGAACTCCCAAGTCACTTTCTCTTTCGGTACCATTGAAATCAATGTCTTCCACTAATAATAGGTTGAATCTCTCAACAAGGATATAGCGCATTTCAAGCACTCTTCAGGTGTACAAGACAATTCATCAAATACTTGAATAGAATTCTCAAGCTAAAATTCTGCTTTCTCGGCATCATCATCAACATTTGCCCTAAATTCTTCAGTTCCTTGCTTGCGAATTCTGTTAACTGGGGTTCTATGAAATTTCGTCAGATCCATACCTTGAGGCATCGGGGGTACTGATTGAAGAATCGGGGGAGGTCGGGGAGGTTGAGCATTCGGGTTCGTACGAACGAACTCGGTGTACCATGCATTCATCATCTGGAGAAAGGCTTCCCGAGCCCCTTCTCCTACTCCTTGACCAACAGTAGGAGGTCGACTTTCAGTTGGCACCGCCCCTTCAGCAGGAGCTGGCCCATTGCTCTCTACATCATCAGCCACAGCTGGATCGAGATCCATTTACTATAAAAAAATCATTTTAAAGGTCAGGAGTTGTCACACTATCACAATATATATATGGCATGTATAGCAAAACCCGTACATAAGCCACATTAGTCCGAGAACCGACTAAACCGTAGCTTTGATACCACCAAATGTAACGCCCCCTTACCCGAGACTATCGTCGGAGTCGAGCATGAGACATTACTGAACTTATTTTAGCATTTAAACAAGTTCAAACAATTCTCGTAGTAAACTGTCCATCTGCGTCATAGTCGCTAAAAAAATCATATCTCGAGTTACAAAACTCAAAATCTAATTCTGTAAATTTTTCCTAAAACTAGACTCATATATATACTTACTAATTGTTTTCTAGAATTTTTGGTTCGGCCAATTAGTACAGTTTATTAGCTAAAGCTTCCCCTAGTTCAGTGTTTGACTGCTCTGACCTCTGTTTACTACGAATCATTTTTCTCTTTATACAGAATTCAGATGACTATGCCGTTTGTTTCTATTAAAATTATATTCAATAAGGAACCTATACATATAAAGTGTGAGTCATAATTATTTTTACACAATTTATTGTGAATTTCTAAACTCAGAACAGGGGATCCAGAAATCGCTCTGACTCTGTTTCACCAAAACGTAAATATCTCATAAAATTCAACTCTTTTACTTATTTTGTTTCTTCCACATGAAAGCTTCAATTCCATATTTTATTCATCATCTAATTCTATTTCTATTATTTTTAGTGATTTTTCAAATTCACATCACTGCTGCTGTATGACACTGTTTTATAGCCAATTTCACCATTTTATGGTTTTCCATGGATTAGGAAATTCATTAAGCATACATAACACTAAATATAAATTCTGATTAGCCATTCCAATAGCTAATCATCAACAAGCATTTCCACATCACTCATTCACCAAATAAGAAGATTATATACATAAAAGGATCATAATGCTATACATGTCATATTCCCAAAATATGCAAACCACTATACCGAGATGGTCCGTTGATAGTGTGAACGTGCCTCCGACAGTCCCGATCTCCAAGCCGGCTTGTCAAAACTACAAGGAATGGAAGAGAGGGAGTAAGCATAAATGCTTAGTAAGTTCACATGTAAATAGCAAGTAACATAATTATACAATCAAACATAAAACATCATTTGCATAAATATCACCAAGGCATTCGTGTTACACTTGCATTTACTATCTTACCACGATTTCGTCATACCAAGTTCTCAACCCGAAGGTTTAAGCACATACTAGTCAAACTTTCTCATTCACCACACTTACCAACATGTCACCTTCGTTTTAGGTACTCACCTTATTCACTTAAGACTTACCCGTTGAACATATCGGAATATGATTCGAATACACGGATTTCATGCACATAAGTGTCATACCCGCAGCTACAAACTCAACAGCTAGCGGAAATTATGTAGCCAAGCTACCATGTAACCCGCCCATAAGCGACCTCAGACTCAACTCAACGAGCTCGAGCGTTCGCATCCATAAGTGAACTCGGACTCAACTCAACGAGTTCGGATGCCTAGTTACATCTCACAAACTCAGACTCAACTCAACGAGCTCGGAACTCAAATATCCTAGTGACATGTCACTTGTATCCTAATCTATTCCCAAGGTTCAAACAGGATTTTCCTCAATCACACATCTTTGTTGTCTTCCACGGAATGTCAGAACCGATATTTGGTAGCATTTCATATTTATTAAGTAGCTCACATAATTTGCATATTACTAAATAATAATCCACAAAGCATTATATTTCATGATAATAATCATCATATCATATAAATAACATTAAATTACTTAAAATGACAATTATGTTACTACATTTACACCTAAACTTACCTCGGTACAAAGTAAAGAAATTTTGCAATTTAGTCCATAATTTTTTCCTTTCCCCGATCAAGGTCGATTCCACGTCTTTCTTGGTTATGGAGCTTGGAAGCTTGAAACAAACCCTAGCTATGGAGAACCCTTGAAATTGCGTCCTAATGAAGAACATGGACATATTTTTCCATCCTTTTCCTTTTTTAATCTTTTAATTACCAAATGACTAAAATACCCTTCATTAAAAACTTTGGTTATTTCTACCTATGTATGTCCATTTTTGTCCATGAAAACCTAATGGTATAATTACCATTTAAGGACTTCTACTTCAATTATGCTCTTCAATTAAATCCTTTAAATCTAAAACTCATATTTATCAAATTTTGCAATTTAGTCCTAATAAGCAAATTAGACATGCAATTCATGAAATTTTCTATCGATATTCTAACACATGCATCTAACCACTCAATAAATTATCAAAATTAATCGGAATAAATTTTTATACTTCAGAATTTTGGTTTCGAAACCACTATTCTATTTAGGCCCTAATTCAGGATATCACAAGAAAAATGACAATGCAAATGACTTGCTAGTAATAAATTGCTAGTCCCACTTTTTTGTCACCTTTTGAAGTCATTTTTCACATGTTGATTGAGGACTCATTTTTTAAAGTTGATGTCTCCCAATAGGAAAAGTTCAAAAAAGTTTATTGATGTTCTACATCTTGTACATTCACTATAGAAATTTCAACTCCAAACTCCAAGTAAGTTAAGAGATATGTTCCAAACACAAAAGTGCGTTAAAATTGTTCATCAATTTGAAACTTGTAACTTTCTCTTTATTTTTGGATTTTGGAATTGGTGTTCTTTTGCATTTTGGAATTGGTGTTCCAATATTTGATGTTTTGGTGCATTTTGGAATTAGTGTTTCAATATTTGAATAGATCTTCAAATTCCTTTTCTAATGATATAAGGCACATAAAAAATGGAATCCTGGAGCTCGAGAAATAATCGAAACACTAAGAAGTGTCCTGGGTGGAAGTTCTTAATGTGTCCATATTACAAATTTTTAATTTTTGAGCATTGGACTTTCACTCATCATCTTGGATAAACTTTAGGCTTAGTGCATTTAATCTCATGATTCCATGTATTGACATATTCTTCCCAAACCAGTTTTACCTACAAATTCCACGTGGAATATTTTATTGAAACTAAATGAGTGAAAAACACTAAAAACACAATACTTAGAATGCAATTTTCACGTCCCAAAAGTCAGGTTAGTAGAATCGGGTTAGTGAATCTGGGATTAATGAATCAAAAACCATAACTAGGCTAGATAATTAAATAAATTAGAAATAATTAAAAATACTAAAATAAGGTCAAGAAATTAAAATTAAGTGTTTGGGAATTAATTTTTCTAAAACGAATTTTTAAAATGAGACTTGATTTGAAAATAATTTTGAAATTGGCTTTGATTGAAAACCAATGACCAATTTGGAAAAGGAAGAAAACTATAGGTGGTCCAAGGGGAAAATGCCCAGTTTTTAAAATCTAGTTGGCTATTTAAAACTACCCACATTTATTCCCTCCCATTCTTAATCTCTTCAAAAATTTTGTCAAACACAAATTCTCGTTTTTCTCCTAAAACTAGTTCATCCTTTTTTTTTATTTTCAAGCCCTCCAAACACAAAATCTCCTTTCAATTTCAAAGAATATTTAACTTTTAAACATCAATTTCTCTAAAGTTCTTCATATGCTAAAACTCGAATTAGCTACATAGCTTGTTGATTTTGCAAAATTAAGTTAACATTCTGACTTTTCTTGATTAAACTAAGTGTGTTATTATTTCGAATCGAGTTTAATTCGATAAAATCATGATTTCAATATATCCTTCGATTTTAAGTTGATTTCTAAGCTTGAAAATGGAGGATCATGTTTTAATAAGTTTAGCTACTGTTTCAAAGCTCTTTTCAATTTATGTTGGTTCTATTATAAGGTTTTTTATCCTAATTTAAAAAATCTTTAAGTAATTTTTAAATATTTGAATGATCTCCTCTCTTTAAAGTTTATTTTGCTTGATTTTTCTGAAAAAATTAGATCCACATACTAGGAAAAATTTTATGGTTTGATATTTAGGAATATGAGGATCGAAATTAAGGTTTAGAAACAAAGTTTGAGTGGTGAAATAGCATTTTCAGCAAAACTAGCTCATCTTTTAGTATAAAGATCTAGAGGCTTTAATCTGTGATTTTAGAGTGATTTAATCTTGTTTGTTGCTGCTTGTAATGTCTTTGCATTGTGTTTGATGTGTATGTAAAGTGCTAACTCATTTGTGAGCCTTAACAAGCAAAGACAAAGGCAAACAAAAGCTCACTGGAGCTTGTTGTGGAAGTTAGTTGCTAAGGTGAGTGATCTTGTGTGCTATAATTAATGCACAAAGTAGTGAGTTAAAGGGTGTAACAGTCCAATTTCAGTGAAACCGGAACAGTGGTTTCGGGACCACAAATCTTATTCGAAAATAAAATTTATTTTAATTTTATTACGTGGTCTATAATATGTTAGAAATGTTATGTGAAATTTCTGATAATAAAATTTTATCAATTGAGTGCTTAATTTCAGGATGGACTAAATCGTATAAAATGTAAAAGTTTAATTCTAGTAGCTAGAAGGATTAAATAGCTATGGAATTCAAAACTTGGGGTTCCTATATGGTAATTAGACCATTAAATAAAATTATGTAGATATTTTAGTGACTCATCCATGGAAATGTAGAAAAAGGGCAAAGACTAAATTGGAAATTGAAAAATATTTAATTATTAAAAAGATGATAAAAGATATCATCTTATTTTTCTCATCTTTTTTCCCAAAATTCTATGGAAACCCTAGGAGAGAGAGAGAAGAAACTTTCATGGCTTAATTGGGTAAGTTTTCTTGTCTAGTTTTTAGTAATTTTGATTTTTTTGAAATCGGGATAGCTTAATCTATCTATTTGGAGGATCAATTTGAAAAGTTATCAAGGTATGGAAATTAGGCCATGGATGAATATGCTGAAACTTAAAATTTATGGTAGAAAATGAAAGGTTGTTGATAGATAAACAACTTTTACAAAGTGATTTTTGATGAAAACATGATTTAGAGACTAAAATATAAAGTTTTGAAAATTGATGAAAAATTCTAAAATTTATAGAAAATATGTGCTGTAAATTTTATGTTGAAAATCTGGTTAGGCTTGGGATAGGGAGTAAATTTCATGAATTTCATTTTTCAAGTCTAGGGGTGAAATTGGAATTTATGAAAAAGTTGGGGGCAATATGTTAATTTTACCTAGGATGTAAATTGAGTCCAAATGAATATGAAATGTGTGAAATTGATGATTAAATTTATTTATATAGATCCAAACAACACAAATTTGAGGTTAAATCGAGGAAAAGGAAAGGTTTTGGATTAGTAGATTATTTACACGAGCAAGTGTCGAGGTAAGTGCATGTAACTTAATCGAGCATGCAAATAAGTTAACTTGAATGTTATGATTTTATGCAATACGATTTATATTTATGTGAATATTACAAATGTGTTAAATGATTACATGTTTGGAAATGTTGGAAAAAGGGTAAAGTCTCATTTGAATATTTAATTTCAATGGAAAAATGTGATTGCCTTATAAAATGAGGTCCCGTATTTCTTGTTGACAGTATTTAGCTTTGACGAGTAATCCTATTGATCTCATTATAGAAAGAATTTAGCCCAGACAGGTAATCCTGTTGTAATCCCTCTCAAGCATATGTTACAATTAGGATTTAGCTTGGACTGGTAATCCTATTTAAGATCTTCTAAGCATACGTCACATAAAGGATTTTGCTTGGAATGGTAATCTTGTAATACGATATGTGGCTCGAGAGTGTGTTCTTTGATTAAATGCCTTAATGGGTACTCTTGAATAAGAATTGATGGGTTATTGAATTGTACACCTTGAGTGTACTACTTGAGTATCCATCGAAATTTCAAGGATTCAACGGACAAAACTCTTGGCATGATGAGAGAATTATGAGATGAAATGATAATGCCTTGAAAGAATATTGCATGATGAGCTCATCTATGTTTACTTGATGTATATGGAAATTTTGTGACTAACATGTTTGATTGAATGTATGTGTTTAGGCAATGTTTCCAAGTTGATGGAAAACATGATATTATGCTTAGATTTAATAAACGGGATTGGAAAGTTTAGTTTCTATTATATGAACTTACTAAGCATACAATACTTACTAGATTTTGTTTCCCTGCATTATAATGCTCTAAAGCTCGCGAAGGTTGGAGATCATTGGAGCATCATCACACTATCCACTAGCTTATTTTAGGTATATATAGTAAAATCATTTTGGTATAGTGGCATGTATAGGCTAACTTGGCCATAGATGGCTTAGAGATGTGGTTATAATCTAGCCATTGTAATGGCTAGTAGTGGTTGTTTTTGATAAACTTGTACTGTCATACTATGGGAACTACATATATGTTAAATGGTTGATCAAATTATGCCTAACATATGGAATATATCAAGGTAAGATTATAAACATGTATGCATGTAATGATATGTCATGTTGAATGATAGAGTTTGCTTAATTTGAATGCTTGAAATGGTTGGTATTTGGATGTGAGTTTAAATGCAGGTCATTGGTGTGATTTTGGGTGAAAAATAGAGCTAGAAATGGCTTTATTTTGTCCACATGGGCAGACAAACAGGCGTGTGTCTAGATCATGTGTGACACACGGCCTGGTACATAGATGTGTGGTTAGGCCATGTGTCCCCTGCACCTTTAATTCAAGAAATAGAATGCTTAGAATTGAGCATACGGACATAGACATGAGTGTGTATCTTAGCCATGTGTGCTACACAGCCTAGAACACGGGCGTGTGTCTTGACCGTGTGAAACCTGCACCTAATTTTTGAAAATTAAATTGATCACATGGCCTACTCACACAGATGTGTGGCTAGCTGTGTGGCACAATTCAGAGAGTTACATGGGGTCGAACACGGCCTGTGGCACGGGCGTGTCCTAGGGTCACACGTGCAAGTCCCTTGGACCACACGGGTGTGTGAGCCCTGTAACTTGGAAATATTTTCAAATGTCACAAAAAATTCTTAGAGATTTTGATTAAGTCTTGGCTTGATTTTAATGCTCATATTGGGCCTCAATGGTCCATTTAAGGGACGTTACGAATAATTTTGAATGATGAATAGTAATTGATATAAATTATTTGTAAATGTTCTGAAAGTTCCAGTAATGCTCTGTAACTCTGTTCCGGTGACGGATATAGGTTAGGGGTGTTACAGAGGGGGCTTAGGTGATCAAAATCATCTAATCTAAGTCCTAGAAGTAATTGTATTTACTTTAGCTTTGATTATTTGATAAGCAAGATTACTTGTGTTTTGAAATGCTTAAGTGTGTGATGTGATTATATATATCTTGAATGTGTCTGAATATGCCTTGTAGATAGTTGGTATTATGTACACACCTTTGATATGAAAGTGAATTTGGCTCAATGACATGTGTTAAATGTTTGAATATGGAAAAAGATGATAAGTGTGAGTGTGCATAAACCAGAAAATGTATGTGTTATGGATATATTGGCCTTGTGAACCTTTGAAAACATTTGATATAGTTGGCATGCCATAAGATTTGAGTGCTCATTTAAATTCTTTGTTATTGGGACATGTCCCATTTTGGTGTGATAGAGAGTGTTAGCTTCATACTACACGTACTTGGGACATGTAGACTCTTTTCTGTCATAGTGTGATGGTGATCCGTGTATCCAATGAGATTCTTTTATATACATTTTCATCCTCACAAGTTTCCAATGTATCAATTAATATAATATTTGATGATGGTATGTAATAAGTGATGTTAGCATGCTTGTTTTAACTCTTGTGTTTGTTGTTTATTATAGCATCTTGAATAATGAACTTGGTTAAGCTCACACTCCTTTGTTCCTATTTTTGTAAGACATAACTTTTGTGGAGTGGTGAAGTGAGCAAATTGGTGATCCAAGGGCAAAAGCTTCTTACTTGTGCATGTGAAATGGTTATGGTTAATAGGGGATGGTAATGTGGATTTATATTGAGGGTTTAGACTTTACTTTTGTTTTGGATATGTAAATGGACTTTCCATAGACTGTTTAAGGACTTTTATAACTATTTTGGTGGATGTTTTAATCGCTTGGATAATTGCATGATGTATGCTAGATGAATGATTTGTTTAATAGTTCAATAGCATGAATTTAGTTTATTGATTTTTGGTTAAAATGGCTTAAATGATATGTTGAAGGCTTGGACATGTGCAAAATGACCAAATGGCAAGGTATGTACCTTTATTGCACTTTAAATTGTCTTATATGCAAATTGTCTTATGTGTTGAGCATGAATTATGTGTATTATGTATGCTATATGACATGTTAGAATAAGGAAATTAACATGAAATGTAACCTCCCTAACCCAGCCTAGACGTTATGGCTAGATTGAGAAGGCTACATTAGCCACCGAAATGGCTAAGCTAACTTACATTACTTTTGAAGACCTAAAATAAACTCATTTTAAAGAAAACCTTAGTTGTACTTTGAGTTAGCTTGAAAACATTCATTCATTAGGTCGTGGATACTTAAGATTCATTTTATTGTTGATAGTGTTGTTTTAGAAAAAACCGTTTGCTTGTCACTCTTCTTTAAGAAAAAAACTCGATGTTAAACAAATGTAGTGGAAAAATAAATTTTCAAGTCATTTTGGAAACTTTGTTGGCTTATCACTTTGTTTTTCAAAAATGGTTCCTTTGAAATGTAGTGGAAACTAGGGAACAATATCAAATTTTACTTAAGCCCGATATCATTCATTATTCAGATATTATGCTTGAATAAACCATGCATGCAAAAATCCCCAAAACAAAATTACCAAGCCACAGACCAAAAATAATTAAAAATTACAAACCAAACCAATAAATACTTAATAATACTTATTAAGAATAGTCCGAGGTCCAAGGAGATTCTCCGTATGCCGAGTTCGGTCCTAATTTTGAGGATTACCTAAAAAGTTAAACACCATTGGGGGTGAGCTTATGAAAAGCTCAGTATGAGTCGAGCAATTATTTAAACGGACAAAAACATAAATACCAAATACAGTGAAACATATTAGCATTAACAAAAAATATATATAACCATCATAGGAATTTCAAATCATTACATAGCCATTATCAAATTGATGACAAATGGTGTATGAGCATGGGAAATCATTTATTCGAGTAAGAATCATTAATTTCGATAGAATTCAATACAACACATATCATTAGTCAATTACCTTTGAATATGTCATGAGCATAATGCAATGCAAAGAGGTTCCTACTCATACCATCCGCTATACACCACTAGTTCCCAAGAACTCGTCATCCGAACTCCAAAACATTATGGGCTTAAGCCCATTGTGGTTAAAACCACCGATAACAATATGCAGAAAATTCTACTAGTAAAAATGCAGACAAGCTGCCAGTAAAAATGCGATAAATCGCCATTCCCCTCAGTACTCCAGGTGCAGTGCACTGACTACGAATAATGTAGACTTAATATGCCACCGATACTCCACGAAACTCCTCCGTTAACTACAAAATCCCAACCCAATGCATATGCAATATGTCATACAATCTCATACATAATCATCTTAATATTTTTCGCATTCATTTGGCATGCTCAGTCATATACTTTCAATAAATGGAAACAGTGTTCCAATCTTTCAAATTACCATTTTGTTGCTATCAAGGATTATCGTTTAACTAAACATACTTTACGGGTTTTCATTGTGCATAGATAGCACTCTTTTCAGTATACAATATAACAAATATCCCATACGTTTAAATCATACATAAGTTTAATATCTCAACACATTATATCATTCAGTCAAATATTCTCATATCTCATAACTCAAATATGCAATTACAAACTCAATCAAACATTCATACTATCAAACTAGCAATTTTGCCAACATGTCAAACTTTTAAGGCTCGAAACATACCTGGTTCAGCCACTCAAAAAATCTATAATTTGGAAATTAAGCTAATCTAATCAGCAAGCTAATTTATCAAATATAACATGATATTTAACATTTTCAAATAATTTTATGAGCTTAAGACCCACACCTTATTTTTCGCTTCCTTGTAGCACATTAGCGAATTTTCCAATTTTCCTTAATGATTCCTTAAACGAACCTAAACCAAAATTCAGTATAAATTAAATTAAATTACCACTAAATCATCCCCAAAAAACCCACTTATGATTTCAAACCAATCGTTGAAATTATAACTATTTTATGAATCCAAACTAGTTAGATTCCTTGCAATGTATCGATGCGAACTGTACATACAATCCTTCTTTGCCTTTATGGATGATTTGGGGCATTTGGGGAAGCACCTAATTCAATAATATACTGGAAAATTATTAGATAATTAATTATTAAATTCCTTCATTTAATCAATTCATAACCTTTACCCAACAACTATGTCGAAATAACAAACTAGTTATCCTTAATTGCATTTACGCTTCATGATTTGTGGGATCCGATTGGATAATTGATCAAGAACGTCTCTCCCTAATTAACATGTGATTAAAGGATTATTAGGATGATTCAAGAACACAATTTAATGTTTGAAAAATATAGGCAAGACCCAAGAAACAAAACAGCCCCCTTTCTTGCACATAGGCGCACGCACCACCATCCATGGTGGGCAAAATTGGGGCTGAATTTTTAAAACGGTTTGAGATCTCATTAACATATGGAAAAATATATTTGAAATTATTTAAAATTCATAAAATTCCAGATCTATAAATTTTTTTAATTGAAATTATTAATCAAGAAAATGAAGAGAAAAGAGATCTTACCCAAGCTAGTTGAGAGAAACAGCAATGAAACTTTCATAGCAATGTTCGGGATCAATCTTGGGGTTCAAGATTTCAGACTGGGGGCTGATTTAGATGAGGATAAATTGGAACAACATAGTAAAGGATATGGTGCACAATCATGATGCAAAAGAAGAAGAAAGAGATGGTAAAATGGGAGGTGTATGCGACAACAACAACGGGAGAAAGAAAGAAAATTTAAGAGAACAGATGAGAGGAAGAAGGTGAATGGCTAGGGTAGGGAACAATTGAATTAAAGGATGAAAAATAAAATAAAAATTTGTACCTATACTTAGGGATTAAGGGTATGGATGGCACAAACATAAAAAAAAACAAGGGATTTTGTAAAATTGAATTATTTTGTAAGGGAAAGGATTCAAACTTGGGACCGCATTTAATTTTCATACCTTCTCATATTTCTTTTAACCATTAGGCTTCTTCCTCATTCTTGAAATAATTTTGCATTATTTATTTTAAAAACAAGGCATGTCACATACTAGGGTTTAAGGCAAAATTTGCAAAATCATAAAAATGGTGATAGAGAAGGGATTTGAACTTGGGTTTCAAGGAACTTTTCACTAACACTTAACCAACAAACCAATACCTCATTTTTTTCCTAAAAATGCATAAATAATCTCAAAAATTAGGGCTTGACCACTCTCTTTCACTTCCTAAACCCAATTCTACTAACCCCCAATTTTTGGGATGTTACATGAAATCTCAAAATGGTATGTGTAGTTGAGTGTCAAAATATCAAATGCATATGTTGCAATTTTTCTGCAGTAAACTACAATGTCTCATCATGACGAGCCACAATATCATTGCAACGTGAAATCGACGTCGGGGTTCCATTTATCACATCGTCAGGACAAGCAATCATTCCCAGGCAACATTGTGACCTGTTTTTCGTGTCATCTCAACGTGGCTGCTGAGGGGTTCAGGCATGTTTTGAAACCTTTGCTAATAAGTCTTAAATTTTAAATAATAAAATTGGAGGTCTTAAACAACACAAAATGTTTTGAAAAATTTACATGACTTGGTTTTGTACATTTAATTTTTGTATGGTAACTTCAATTTCTTAAAGTGTTTTATTTTGATATTTTGTAAATTTTACGATTTAGTCCTTAAACTTCGATTTGCAATTAAATGAGTTTTAAGGGTCGCTTTAAGCTAAATTTTTCAAAAATGGTTTAAAACTAAATGCCCAAGATACTAATGGGACTAAATTCCATGAATTATGAGTTTTTGCTTGTGATGTGCAAAATGACGATTTTACCCTAAATTGGTAACTTGTGTTAGTTGAAGCATAATTTAGGCTTGCATGTTTAAAACTACTTGATTAAGCATGATTTGATGGTGTGATGGTTGGTTTTATGGTGTGTTTGGATGACTGGTATGGAGAGTTACGTAAGTGTTTAATGTGACGTTCTAGATTCAGGTTGGTTCATTCCGGTCGGGTTTGGGGCGCCACATCAAACATAAAAAAGTCAAGTAAACTAAAATGAATCTAAAATATATAAAAATACTCAAGAAACAAAACATATGTAAGTAAGATATAGCCCCAAATAATCATATGACAAGGACTCATCATTACCCTCATAAAACATCATTAATCTCTTTGGGATAAATTTGTTCTCCCAATATGATCCTATTTTATCTCACAGTAATCATTACACCTTCCTTCATGAAATGTCAAGTACTATCAAATAGTAATCAAATCATTTATCACAAAGATAAATGACCAGTGACTACATTTACTTTTCATCATTCATGTAATATCGATTACAGGATATCATTTACCCTTTATTAGGCTATGAGTTCTATTATTGTGAACTTATGCTACATATTGTAAAACTTGTATATCTCATGTACCAGCTTTCAGTTCCTTATCTATTTGAACTCAGGTTTTCATTTACATCAAAGTATATGAGTCACACAACATAGCAAATCATCCACTTAGGATTAAGGTATGACACACTATGAACGTCACAAGTGAATAAATCCATAAATGAATTTAGGATTTATTCTACTTGGGTCTTATCTGATGTACTGCCAGCCCTATTAGTGACATCTATGTATTTATCTTTTGGGAGTCATCCACTCCAATACCCAAGACAAGGTATCTCCCCAATTGAACTTGATAGACAATTTATTAGTTTTTCAATTGGTTTGCTCAATTTCGATTAGACTAAGGACATGTTTAGATTATTTGCTAATATAAATTGTCTTTTCGTATTATGATCTGACAACATAATACTTTTTAGTATTAGTTAAATGTTAGATAATTAGTGAGCTAATATTTATTTTCATTTTACTTTGAATGCAAAACTTGTGGAGGGCAAGATACAAAGATATTAATGAAACTAATGGATATTTTAATTAACCAGTTTGTTCAAAAAATAAAAGTACATATAGGCAGAATTACTACATGATACATTGTATTTTGATATGAAAAATTAAGCTCTTTTCACACCTAATGAGCTTACTTTCAAGGGATGTTTTGAGTATTTTTGTCACTTTTTCATATTTAATGTAGAATTTACGTTGAAGGAACTTTTTAGTTATTTTTATGTTATTTTGAATAAAGACATCAATTTTTTGTCCATTCAAGTATAACGTGTTGCTAAGGCACTTGTGGGGGTTCAAATGGAGAAGAAGATGGAAGGAAGCAAGTGAGCAGCTTCGGCATTACAACCTCAAGATGTTGATGTCACAACACCAAGTCTTCTGTCTTATAGTGTCACGACATCACCTAGCTGTACCACAACCTCTATCCTTCCACCATGCCAAGAAATTTCCAATGAGAAACCCAAAGTCACAACCTCGGACTTATGGAGTCACAACACTTAGGCCTCTAACTTGCCATGTTGCGACATTAAACCTTGGATGTTTCGACATTAACTCTAAAGGTGAACCGAGGAAACCATGTTGTGTCACAACACAAGACCTATGGTTTTATGATCCCAAGCTTTCTGAGTAAGAGCATTGCAACTTCCTACCCTTGGTGTTGTGACATCAAGCTTGTAACTGACAAAATCTGCTGAAATAATGAAGGGAAATCAAGGGGAAATTTTGGTCAAGCTTGCCTTAATAGATTTATTACTAGGGGAAATTGTGTACTTAATCATTTTAATATATTTCTACTTTATATATCACATTTTTATCTGCCAACAATAATTAGATTAGAGTGGACAATTAGACAAAGTTTTATTTTTAATTTTCATATTTTTATACTAGAGTTATATTTCTTTGTTTTGTTTTGTTTTCTTTTTATTGTAGGCTTTTATTTTTTCTCTTTTGTAGAAGCTTAGTGAATAAAAATTTATCAAACTCTTGCACTACATTGGATTCACATCGATTAATGAGCATTTTCTCAACTTTTATTTTTTATAGTATGCTTATCATGTGCTTGATAAAATGCTTGTTTGAAATCAGAGATTGATCATGTGCTAATATGCTTGTTGGTCAATTGATGAGTTAGTTTTTAAATTAAGTTAATGACTAGGCTTGATTGTTTGGTTGCTTTTTTATACTTAAATGCTTAATACACTAGAATTGACGCCTATAGTGGAATATTTAGATAAACGAGACCAAAAAGAGAGTTTTTCATTAGATATATTGGTATGATTGTGCCAAGTAGTGAGACCAATAGTAGACATAGATGCCTAGGTGAGACCGAGATGAGAACTTAGGTGGTAATTCCTAGGTAGGATGAGACCGAGAGGAGATTCTTAGTTAGGAATGGCAAACAATATGATTGGGTTAGGTTTTTAGCTTCTTTAGCATTTGACAAATCAATCAACCATTGTTTCATTATTTGCATAGTTTTAAGCAAGAAAGAAGAAAGTTAGATTAGTATTTTTTTTAGTTGTTAATTTAGAATTAGTCTTAATACAATCTTCTGTTTGATTGCACTGGTAATTCTCAAATCAATTAAATTAATAATTACTCTATTTATAATTAATTTGATGATCGCATTTACTAATTTGGCAATCTGATAATCGTTTTATGAACCACTAAACTAGACTACGATCTCGACTAAGGGAAGCGCACCTATCGAGTGGTAGTATTAGTTATGGTGAGTCCAAAGTATCGTATCCACAAGGACTAAAAGTACTAGTATTAACTTTCTTTCTATTATTTATCCTAAAATATAAGAGATTTGTTTTAATCTAAAATTAACTAACTAATTAACTACTTAACACGACAGAGAGTGAAGAAAGTAATAGAATAAACTGATAATAAAGACAATACCCAATGAAGAATTCACCTAGACTTCACTCATTATTCTGATTCTGAATCTAATGATTTATTCACTTGTCTAGATCCGTAGAAATCCCCAAATTATGTTAATATCCCTTTCGAGACTAAAAAAAACTGACTCTAGGTTGATTAATTGAAATCTCTTTCTAATAAAGCCCCTATTGTTGAATTAACTCGATCTATAGATTCCCTTATTAGATTTGACTCTAATCCGATGGATTTATGTCGTCCTATTTCTAGGGTTGCATGCAACTCAGCTTAATTATGGTGGATTTACTCTTAAACAGGGACCTTTGCTCCACTGAATAAGCACATCAACTTGAATTAATATCCTAAAAATATTAAAACAAGAATTAAGAAAACATAATTAAGAACAAGAACAAGTATTTATCATTAAATTTAGAATATTAAATAATAAGATTTGTCTTAGGTTTCATCCTCCCTAGGTATTTAGGGAGTTTAGTTCATAATGTAGTAGGAAAACATCTCAAAAATAGGAAACAACAAAACATAAAGAAACCCAAAAACTTCGAGAGAGAAATTGGAAGGAGATCTTCAATCTTGAAGGCTATCCTGCTTCTGAGCTCAATCTGTTGGCGTTCTTCGAGTAATTACTGTGTTCTACTCTGCGTGCCCCCTTAGGTCTTCTTCTAGTATGTATTATAAACTTTTGAATGCTTAGAAACCTAAAAATTGGCTTTTTCCATGTGTTTGGGAAACAGGGAGCGATATCGACACAGACTGGCACATGGGCGTGTGGCCTGCCCGTGTGGATCACATGGGCGTGTGCCCTGCCTGTGTGGATCCTGAAAACTCCGATTTTGGCCCCTTGTTCTCTCCTTTTGCTCCCAAATTCTCTCCTAAGTATGGAAACATGAAGTTAAGGGATTAGGAGCATCAAATTCACTGATTTACATCATTAATCATCCATAAAGGCATTAAGAATGGGATTAAAATATGTTACATTTATGGTTTATCAAATATCCCCACACTTAAGCATTTGCTTGTCCTCAAGCAAAATCCTCAACTCACAATTAAAATTAATTCTTCTCAACTAATAATTCTCATCAATAATGTTTCAAAATAATTCACAAATAATCATGCATTGAAAATTCAACTAAAAGAGCCCTAAAGATTCAAACAATCCAAGGCACACATTTTTTTAAGACATGAAAACATAGGTATCTCCCCTTATCTAAGTACTTACCTTTAATTCAAAATCAACAAGATTTTACATCCTCATTAAAGATTCACTCAAATTACTCAAATCACTCAAAGTGTTTAAGGTTCAAAAATTAAGCACTCAAAAGTGAATTATGAAAAGTCATTACCATAGGCTTGCATGAAAATCAAATTTCCACCACTATAAAATGATATGATACACAAATCAAAAGGTCTTTAAAGGGTTGTAACGGGGCTTGGGTTAAAGGTGTGGATAAAGGCTGAAAAAGAAGGTTAGAATCGAGATCGAATTGATGAATTACCTAACTAGAAAAATAAACTAATACTGAATAATTACATTAATTGAAATTATTAAAGAATAACACGAGCTTCTTCTCAGAATATGAAATTAACAACTTAAGCTCAAAAACATAGTACTAGTAATAATTCAACAAAAATGTGTATATATATTTTTCACTTTTTTTCACCTTTTTTTTCTTTTTCTTTTTCTTTTTTTTTTTTGAGAACAATAGATAATAAGAGAAAATTTAACAACTAAAACAAAAGAACATAGTTAAGCAACTAACTAAATCAAATCTCGACAAAAAGGGAGTTAATAAAACGGGAAACAATTCTAAATGAATCAAAAAAAAAGTTATAGGTTAATATTAAAGGGTAAATCAACAAACGATTTGTTAGGCTTAAAAAGGGTTTACTAAAGTGGGTTAAAATCTAGATGTCTTTATCATCTCAGTATATCAAATCAAAAGTGTGGTCTTGGCATGTATAATCGAAGCAAGTTCTAGAATAACAAATCAATATTGACACACTCGTAACTAATAATAAAGTGAGAAAGAAAAAAAATGTATGCTCTAAAGGCTCAAAATCTCACAAAAATTATGGCTTTTGATGTCAATCTTGCAAATTTCAAACTTCAAGATAATACTTCAATTTAGGGAAGCAAACTAATTTTTTCATTCTGAAAATAGAATTATCATGCTTGATTCTCTAGTGTCTTAAAGTTTAAAAAATCAATGCACAATTACCTATGAATTTAATCTAAAACACATCAACGATAATCATAAATTAATAAAAATTCATCCTAATAATAATGTTAGAAAATTACTTAAACACAAGACATAATTCAGGGATTTTCTAATAATTCAATAGATAACCTCCCTACACTTAAGATGTACATTGTCCTCAATGTACAAACATATATAATCACAGTATAAAAAGAATATCATAAGAGAGGGATAAAACTGAAACTACCCTGAATATTGGATGAAATCTTCAGAATAGTGAAAAGCGGAATTGCAATCAAATTTAAATATAACTCATGATTCTGAGCAAACTAACAAGAAAATAAACACAAATAATAATGAAAATTAAGGGGTTATAACTTGATTAGAAACAATAATAAAGAAAATTAAGGGGTTATAACTTGATTAGAAACAATCATAAATCTTTCAAAAAAAAAAATAATGAAAATAAATTGAAGAAAAAATAATAATAATAATAAAACAACAAAAACAAAATTAAAAAGAACGATAAAATAATAAAATAATAATAATAATAATAAAATAATAATAAACTCAATAATATCAATAAACTTAAAAGGTGATTGTAATGATAATAGTAAAAATAAAAAAATACGAAAGAAAAAAGAAAAAAATAGAAATAGCAAAATAAAAATAATAATAATAAAAGTATATAAAAAATTTAAAATATAAAAAAATTAAAAATATAAGTATAAGAATACTAAATTAATTAATTAATTAGTAAAATAAAAATAAATAATATAACAATTAAAAATAAATAAAATAAAATAAAACTGGGGTGATTAACCCAATTTTCACATGGCCATGGACATGCCCATGTGTCAAGGCCGTGTGGGTCACATGCCCATGTTGCCAGGCCGTGTGTGTTTTTCTTCGCTTCTCCCATGCCCATGTGAGATCCCACACGCCCGTGTGGCCAGGCCATGTGGGTCAAAAACACACTTTTTTTTTAGAATTTTGAAAATTAATTAATTTTTTTAAAAAAATCATGAAATAATGTTAAGAAAATTAGCAGTGTTAACACTCGTGTTGCCTCCCGAGAAGCGCTTATTTAAAGTCTAAGCTCGACTTACTCGTATTTGCACGGTTACGGTGGTTCACATAGTCAAAACTCCTCTTCCTCACTATCAATTCTATTATCAGCATAAGGTTTTAGCCGAGTAATATTTACCTTAGAAGTGTCAAATTTAGAATGATTTACCTCGACTGTACCGTATGGGAAAATATTCAGTACCGTAAAAGGAGTTGCTCCATTTGCATTATGCTCTAAAGTGGTGATTCGAAGGTCTGTTTTAGCCAATAATAGTTTATCGCCAATCTTAAATTGGTTCGTCTCATCCTTAAGCTCGTGATAGAGTCGCTTTGGTTCATCGTGTATTCTAGGTTTCTCCTTGACGTGTGTCTGCCATTCATCTAGTTCATCTATTTGTAATCTTCTTTCTTCATGATTTGTTATGTTGTTGTTATATAAAATGGACTGCGGCTCTGTCACATTTTCCGAGGTGTTTCCTGCAAAGAATGTTGAGCCACAAGGTTATTAACATTAACAGATCTCGTAATATCATCTCGATCACTAGATATCCTCATAGAATCACGAGCTTGGAGTTTAATCGTGTCATCACCTACACGAAGTATTAACTCATCTGTACCAACTTCTATGATAGTTCTAGCAGTTGCTAAAAAGGGCCGTCTTAAAATCAACGATACGTCACTATCCTCATCCAAGTCTAGAGCAACAAAATCAACTAGGAAAATGAATTTATCAATTTTGACGAGTATGTCTTCAACAATACCCCTAGTAAATCTAATTGTTCTATCTGCCAATTGAATGCTCATCCTAGTTCCCATGACCTAGTTGACATTTTGTAGGGCATGACATTAATACTAGCCCCTAAATCAGCCAAAGCATTATTAACACTTAAACTACGAATTAAATAATGAATAGTAAAACTCTCTGAATCTTTCAATTTGTTGGGTAATTTATTCTGCAATATGGCTGAGCACACTGCATTTAGCTCTGCGTGCGACGAATCATCTAACTTTCGCTTATTTGCTAAAAGCTCCTTTAAAAATTTAACGAAATTTGGCATCTGCGAAAGAGCTTCAATAAACAGTAAGTTAATATGTTATTTTTTCAACAGTTTAAGGAATTTACAGAATTGTTCATTTGTGTGGTCTTTCCTTGTCGCATTTGGATATGGCACACGAGGTTTATATTCCTTTATGTCCCGTTTTTGCTCGTTGTGGCTCACCTCAACCTTACCTTTACCTACCATATCTTCTTGTCTCAATTTTGGCTCATCTTCAACTAACCCTTCTTCATCACGAACAGTAATCACATGAAGTTGCTCCCTTGGGTTAGTTTCGGTATTACTCGATAAGCTACCTTGTGGTCATTCTGAAATCATCTTGGCAAGTTGACCAATTTGATTTTCGAGCCCTTAAATCGATGCTTGCTGATTTTTTAATGCGGTTTCATTGTTTTGGAAGCGAGTTTCTGACACCGAGATGAATTTCGTTAGCATCTCCTCAAGGTTCAGCTTCTTTTTCTGCTGGTAAGGTGGTTGTTGGAAACCCAGAGGGGGTGGTGGTCTTTGATTTCCTTGGCCTCCCCATGAAAAATTTGGGTGGTTTCTCCAACCTGCATTGTAAGTATTACTGTAAGGATTATTTTAAAGTCTAGGATTATTACCCATATAATTCATTTGCTCATTTTCCATAATAGGACCGTAAGGTAGATTTTTTGAATTGCTCATTCCACATCCACTCGTGTCACACTACATCACCAGATGTACCAACGAAGAACCACATAAACCATTAATCTTTCTATTTAAAAGTTCTACCTAATTTGACAACATGGTAACCTCATCAACATTAAAAACACCGACTGCTTTTGTCGGCTTTGTCCTCATAACTTGCCACTGATAATTATTCAGTGACATCTCCTCTATGAACTCATAAGCCTCCTCAGGTGTTTTATTATTTATAGTACCACTGGTAGCTGCATCGATCATTTACCTAGTTGAGAGGTTCAAACCATTGTGGAAAGTCTGAACCTGTAGCCATAGAGGTAACCCATGGTGAGGGTACATTCTCAATAGATCCTTAAACCTCTCCCATGCATTGTGTAGGGTCTCTAAGTCCATTTGTGCAAAGGAAGAGATATCATTCCTCAACTTTGCTGTCTTGGCCAGTGGAAAGTATTTCAATAAAAACTTTTCAGTCATTTGATCCCAAGTAGTGATGGAACCTCGTGGTAAGGAGTTCAACCACTGCTTGGCCTTATTTCTCAATGTGAAAGGGAATAATCGTAGGCGAATGGCGTCGTCAGAAATGCCATTTATCTTGAAAGTATTACAGAGCTCTAAGAAATTGGCCAAATGAGTATTTGGGCTTCATCTTGCAAACCATCAACTAAACAAACTGTTGAATCATTTGAATAGTGTTAGGTTTCAGTTCAAAATTATTTGCAACAATAGTAGGTCTAACAGTACTCAATTCAGCCCCAGTGAGAGTGGGTTCGGCATAATCATACATAGTACGAGGAGTAGGATTTTAATTTACAGGATTCGCGGCAACCAAAGGAGGTAGCGGATTATTCCGATTTTCATCCATCTCCTCGGTAGTATTAGTATCGTCCTCGTGCTCTTCCTCTATATACTGTAAGCTTCGCCTTATTTCTCTACGATTTCTACAAGTTGTACTTTTAATTTGACTATTGAATAATAATGGTCCTGACGGATTCCTTCTACTCATAAACTATAGAAACCTGCTAAAAGAAAATAAAAGAAAAAATTAGTAAATTAAAATAAAAACAAAAACAAATTGCAATAAAAAATGGCTAAAGTAATAAAAATCAAGCGTTCCAAATATCTTAGTCCCCGGAAATGGCGCTAAAAACTTGATGATCATTTTATGAACCACTAAACTAGACTACGATTACGACTAAGGGAAGTGCACCTATCGAATGATAGTATTAGTTATGGTAAGTCCAGAGTATCGTATCCAAAAGGACTAAAAGTACTAGTATTAACTTTCTTTCTATTATTTAGCCTAAAATATAAGGGATTTGTTTTAATCTAAAATTAAATAACTAATTAACTACTTAACGCGATAGAGAGTGAAGAAAGTAATCGAATAAACTAATAATACAGACAATACCCAAGGAAGAATTCACCTAGACTTCACTCATTATTCTGATTCTGAATCTAACGATTTATTCATTTGTCTAGATCCGTTGAAATCCCTAAATTATGTTAATATCCCTTTCGAGACTAAAAACAACTGACTCTAGGTTGATTAATTGAAATCTCTTTCTAATTAAAACCTCTATTGTCGCATTAACTCGATCTATGGATTCCCTTATTAGATTTGACTCTAATTCGGTAGATTTATGTTGCCTTATTTCTAGAGTTACATGCAACTCGGCTTAATTATGGTGGATGTACTCTTAAACAGGGGCCTTTTCTCCACTAAATAAGCACATCAACTTGAATTAATATCCTGAAAATATTAAAACAAGAATTAAGAAAACATAATTAAGAACAAGAACAAGTATTTATCATTAAATTCAAAATATTAAATAATAAGATCCATACTAGGTTTCATCCTCCCTAGGTATTTAGGGAGTTTAGTTCATATTGTAATAGGAAAACATCTCAAAAATAGGAAAACAACAAAACATAAAGAAACCCAAAAACTTCGAGAGAGAAATTAGAGGGAGATCTTCAGTCTTGAAGGCGATCCTACTTCCGAGTTGAATCCGTTAGCGTTCTTCGAGTAATTCCTGTGTTCTACTCTGCGTGCCCCCTTAGATCTTCTTCTAGAATGTATTTATAGACTTTTGAATGCTCAGAAACCCTAAAAATTGGCTTTTTCCGTGTGTTTGGGAAACAAGGAGCGATATCGACACAGGTTGGCACATGGGCGTTTGGCCTGCCTGTGTGGATCCTGAAAACTCTGATTTTGGCCCCTTTTTCTCTTCTTTTGCTCCCAAATGCTCTCCTAAGTATAGAAACATGAATTTAAGGGATTAGGAGCATCAAATTCACTAAATACATCATTAATCATCCATAAATGCATTAAGAATGGGATTAAAATATGTTACATTTATGGTTTATCACAATCCCTTGGGTATGGTCCTTGGAATACTTCCGTATATCATTGTAAATTTCTATATTACAACTTGACTTATACACTTGTAGTAAAACCACTCTTTTAATTTATATATATATTGTTTATTTCAACTCACATACGATGGTCATTACACTAAGGGCACTAGATCCCAACAAGTATGACATGGCTTGATAAGTGTACATCATAATTGACATGACTAAGAAACCTACCTACTTGTCACATCCCAAGTCTAGCGAGTCCAAGATTTAGGCATATTCTAGTAAAATAATTTGTTTGGCGAAGTATAATCCGCCCAATTGCTTACTTTGGCGTATATGTGTAGGCATATAGAAACCACCATATAAGTAAGTGAAGATTTTATTTCAGGATATTATACTATTTAAAGGAAAATATTGTGTTAAGCGAAAAGGGTAAAGCATGATATGAGTTATCGCCAAAGGTATAGTATGCCTTGTTTTTCTGAAGTACTGTGTTAGTTAGGTTGAAAAGTAACCTAGTTAGGAATCAACTGGATAGATTAGTATGATATTTGTAAATGTAGGACTCTCATTTATGTTTCTCTTGAAAATTGTAGGCCATTAAGAAGGACAAATTCTGAAGTTGTGACACTTTTTTAGTTCCACTAAATAGGATGGGTCATATATATGTGTGAGAATGATTCTTCTTCTGCCTTCAATGCTAAGGATTCTTCTTCTTCCTTCAATGCTATTTTTTATTATTTTTCTTTAAATCCAATGGTATCTTTTCCTCATTAATTTTGAAGTTAAGAATTCTTAGTTTTCTCAGTGATTATTCCATCTCTGGTTAGGTATTATAGCTCTGCATGTTAGATGTTTTGAAAAAGTAAGTCTATATGTGGTATATGAACAGTAAGTTGTAAGTATAAGGTTTCACATGGGGGTTATCAATGATTAAGATGATATTAATTTGTATGTAAATGAGTTTTAATGGTAATCCTATATTATGTAAGTAGTTGTTGCTACTGGTTTGAGAAGGATGGTTGAGTCTGGAGTTTTAAACTACAGTAGGTGAGTGTTAGGTGAGTCTCTATTTTGACTCTTTCATATGAATTGTTCAAATAAGAAATATATATATGGGATGATTATGTTTACAAAAATTGGTAAGAGTATGAGTATAGTAAAGATGAGAAATGTGAAATGATTATATGTATAAGGTTTTTTTAAAATAATAATGTTTGGTAAACAAGCAAGTAAGGTCTAATAGACGAGTTGTATGAACCAGAAAAATGTGATCATCTAATTTAATGATCACTGAGCAAATGTTCCTTTGTGATGCATCTGGTAGGGCAATTATATTGCAAACTAGACTGGCAGATCACGATATGAAAACAAGAGTATGACCATGAGGTTGAGACCCATGGCATCTTAATATGATTTGGAACCATTAATGGTGTAGCCTCCAGTAAGATGAAGACTGGAATGGTAGATCACGATACATGAACTTGTGTATAAGTCCATGTGGCTAAAACCCATGGCAAGATATGTTTGTATGTATGTTCATGCTGTAGCCTTTGATAATGTATGAATCGAAATGGCAAATCACCATACATGAAATTATGTTTAAATTCATAAGGAAGAAGCCCATGGCATCTTCTATGATAGTCCGCCAGGATAGTAAACACTTGATTCTGTATGAAACTTTTATGGCATATTCTAGTTGATCCATGTTGCATGTTCCGCTAAGTCTACTGGTAAGATGTAATAATCTGCTTTTTTGGTACGTTCTGGATAAATTTTGATCACTCTGTAATAAATATTGCTAAGATAAGGTTATGATATGCCTGAGGTTATTTTGGTTGAATTAGATTTATGAAGTAATCGAATAAGTTAAGGAAGTTCTTGGAAAGAAGTATGTTTCTGTGTGTTTAAAAAGGGTATCTACCATGATATTCTGTTATTGTTGAGTGTATTCGTAGTTATGAGAGACATAAGAAATTGTTAAGTGAGTTCATCTGTGTTATGTAATAGTTAAATCTAAGTTATCTGAAATCTGCCATATCTGAGTTGTATTATGTCCTCTTCTGAAATCAAATCAAATCTGAGTTATTATTATCCTAAGCATTTGGGGTCTTTTGATAAAGTGGTTGTTGAATTCATCTAAATGATCTATGTATTATATTATCATTGTGAGTTTGATGGTATTCAGATCTACGGAAGTATTTTCCAAATGTGTATGTATGAATGATTAATATATGTGAATAACTATTCTGGAGTAAGTATGTGTGCTAAGAGATGGTCTATATGAATTGGCTCTGAAGGTATAGTTCTCTTGAGAAATACCTATGATTTATGAAATGTTTAGAAGGATTTTCAATTAGAAAGACTTGGTATGTTAAGAGTATGATAATTGGTGTGTAACTGTATGTCGGAACTGTGATAGTTTCCGCTTGAAATAGAAGTAAGTGATTTAGAAGAGTAGCTAGCGCATTGATGTTCTTTCAATCTTATAAACTATCCTCCAAGGTATTTTGTAATAAAGCTCACTAAGGTATTTTGTAATAAAGCTCACTAAGTTATCTTGAACTTACAAGATTTGTGTTTGTTTTCAGGTTTGGCAGTTGTTTGAATACGTTATGAGGGATAGGCTAAGAATGCGCCAAGGTAATGGCGAAGTGGGTTATTGCATACAGTGGAATAATGGCATAGTTTAAGGTTATGCCCTAAGAGTCTGTCTTTAACAAACTTTTATACTGTAATGAGTTGTAACAAGCCTGTTGTAATATTTTATTTTATTTTATTTTATTTTATTTTATTTTAAATATTTTCCTCTATTCTTAGATATTCAATCTTTCAGCTAAAATAATAAGAAAAATGTCTTCAGTAAAAGAGTATTTGTCAACTGTTTCAATAATTCAATTAAGTATTTTGTGTAGTAACATCTGAGATCTGAACTCAGTGATTCAGGCCGGGTTGAGGGCACTACACTACTAAAATAGTGTCTTTGATAAGGTTTGATCCATATGTGGCCACATCAAAATGGCAATATGAGAACAACTCTTGAAATAGCGATGTTCAAAACATATTTGGTGATTATGAAATGCACCAAGAGGCACCTCTTGGCTAGAAAACTTGTAACTAAGTGTGTAGAACATTAAAAAGGAACTATGTGATTTGTCGTATGTGACAAGTTTGGGTGTATGAATACAATCTGTGATAGTGTGTGGCCTTGCTAGACTTAAATTTTGCACTACTACTTAAGTGTGATTATGCATAGGGATAGAAGGGAAAAGTTTAAGATCTGTGAATAGTGATGGAGTAATGTTAAGACCTTGTTATCTGGAGTAGACTTTTGAAAAAATTCTACTTGTATAGAATCTATTTAATAAATAAGAAATTATCTTGGAAATTTTGAGACTTTATGGCTTATGCCTGAGATAAGTGTAATATTGGGTTCTATGAATATAATTTTGAAAATGGATCTTAAATCTGAAAGGTGTAGTAAATTATTGTATATGTGTAATGGGTATATAAACTTTTAGAAGTCATGATTGGAAGAATTCATTTTCTTAGCACATCTGCGGCAATGCTCATGAATATTGAAATATGAGAGAACAACATAACATGTTGATTTAAGGTTGAATTGGCTTAAAGTCATGAATGTTTAAAGGAAGATGGATTCATATCGCTAGTAATTGCCTCGAGGCTTCACTGATGCTGTAGAGTCAGTAGGACCTAGAAGGTAGGATCAAGAGACATCATTCTAGTCCAAAACCAAATAAAGATATGAGAATTCTTTTAAAACATTAGATGAGCCTAACATCTCCAAGTGGTCGATCCTATCCCAAAAAGGGCCTTGGAGACAATGATGAGGAGTATGAAAGTCAAAATCAAAGAGTAAAATAAAAGAGATGAACACAAGAATTAGTTACATAGTTTAGAACTAACCTGTCATAATTTGATACGTCAAATTAGGCTCTTTCATATACTTAATGAGCTTGTTTTCAATTAGTTTAAAAGTCTTTTTAATGCATTTTATCGATTCTTATATTTTAGTTTCAATGTTAGCTTTTATTACATTTTATCACTTTTGAGAACCAAACCGGAAAAACTATGCCATTAGAAGTCTAATGGTTAATTTGAGCTTGTATAGGGAGGTGATTGAGGCAAAACATCAATCAGGACCTCTACTATGGTCGAGGTCACGATAGTGGAGCCTATGTGTCACGACCATTACCACGAAGGAGTTGGACTTCACCAAATCTCAACTTGAAATGGATTGTTGTAGATGTCGTGACATTATGCCTTAAGGTCGTGACTTCAAGCTTTCAAGGTTGTAGCTTCAAGCCAAACATCAAAATGAAGGGGATCAAGTAGATTATAGCCTAGATCATGACACCAACTAGCCAATGTCACGACACTAAGTGCTCTTCAAGCCTTCTTTAAGTCAATTATTGTAGAGGTCAATACACCAAAGCTTGGTTGTCACGACACTAAAGCCTAACAAGTGAAAAATTGCTAGGACAAATATTTTTCCAAATAAGCTCAAGTCATCCACATTTTGAAAGCCATTTTTATCAATATAAGGGTTGTAGATCACATTTCATTTAAGCTTGCCTATAATTTCTTCATTTTGTAGATCACATTTTGAAGGCTAAGAAGATCGAGTCAACGCTAGGAATCACACTATCCGAGAATCTTGGTAGACTTAATTTCTTGGTTTTGGTATATCGCATGTACTAGGACCTTATGTATTGTCTTGGTAGACTTAATTTCTCGGTTTTGGTATATCGCATGTACGAGTAATATGTTGTGATATGTTATGCACTTGATCAACTTGTGAACTTTTACTTATTACTTAAATGTGTTTGAAAGGTTATGTGTAAAATGGTACGTTATGAGTCAACATGAGCTTATAATGAAATGGATGTATGTTTATAGAAATAGATGTGCTTGTAGCTATAAGTTGGGAATGAATTGTAATGGAATACATTGAGGTGTCAAGGTTGCTAAATGTTTGATGCATAGAGTGAATATGTGATTATGTTAGAGTGTGTTTAAATTTGAATTGTAATTTCCATATGTGTATTTGAAGTGTGTAGGTACCTATGCAAAAAATGAGTGAAATTGAGCAAGAAATGGTTCATTATGGGTTCACACGGCCTGAGACATGGGTGTGTGACTCAGCCATATGAGGTACACGGGCTTGCGGCATGACCGTGTGTAATCTAATAGTCCTTTGCATGCAAGTCAATAAGTTACATGGTCTAACACACGGCCTGGCACATGGGCGTGTAGAGCAACTCAGAGAGTTACACGGCCTAACACACATGCATGTGACACAACTGTGTGACCCTACTCAGAGAGTTACATGGGGGAGGACATGGGCTAGGACATAGTCGTGTGTCCCTTGTTCAAAAGTTACACAGCCTGGCCACATAGTCGTGTGCCCCCTGTTTCAAATTTTGCTTCTTTTTCCTGAATTTCTAATTTGGTTTCAAATTAGTCCCGAATTGCTCCCAAGATATTTTTAAAGCCTCGAGGGCTCGGTTTATGGATGACATGTATGAGAATGAATGGTTTATGATATTTTTGAAATTATTGAATGTTATAATGTTTAAAGGTTTTTAATTGATCGATAGTACTCCGTAACCCTAATCTGGCGATGGATACGAGTTAAAGGTGTTACAATTAGAACATGTTAAACACACTTTAAATAAACTTGTAATAATAATTAAACATACATTAAGACCACTTAGCAAAATATCAAAGCAAGTCACATTGGTATCGATACTAGGACAATGGTATCAATATTTTCCTAGTACGGTATCGATACCGTTTGTAGAATCAGTACCAAATCAGTATCTATTTTTTGTCAAAAATCAAAGTCTCAGAAAACATCGGTACCTTTGCAAAAGTATTGATAAAATGACTTTGAGTATCGATACTCGTGATATGGTATCGATACCAATTTACGATTTTGACTTCCTACACATTTCAAAAACATAGAGGTGTCGTTTTTTACAACACGAATATCGATACCTCTGCTTTTGACCAGAAAAATATAATATTTTTAAGCATATTAGTCATTCCAACTTGTACCAATTCATCATGCTATCATACCATCATCAAATAAACATCAAAACGGCCATAATAACAATCTCAAATATTGAAAGTAAGTTTGAGCAATAATAGACATAATACGAAACGAATCTCATAAACTTAGGAACAAATAGTCTATGGAGGCATCCAAAACATCATGGAAAATATCAGTAAAAGTCTACCACATTACCTTATTCCCAAAATGAAAACAAATAATAATAACACCTACGAAATAACAAAAAAAGGACTTGCTTGGATCACCCCTTGGAACCACACCGCTCACACTAACACTTAACTACTCTGCAAGGGCTTAAAAGGAGTGGATGAGCTTAACAAGCTCAATGAATGCTCATAATAACCACAATGTACACACAATATCAAAGGTTAAGCAAGAGCATACTACAAAACGCTCACAACAATATTCTAATCAAGTCAAATTAACATGTTAATGTTTCACTAAATCATAAAACTAACATATACTACTACATGCAATTACACTCTACTCGCTTATATATATAATTCATTTAACAATAATTCATCAAGACTAAACAATGTTTACATGCTTAAATAACTCATAAGTCTAGCTTAGATACACACAAGCATTCACAAGTTAAATGAAAATGACCCAAACCACAATTACATACATAATTTACTATGAGAACATAATAGCATTTTCATGAAACTTTAATCAACTTATTTAGCATATTATTCACATATTTTTGCATCCATCACCCATCGCATTATCACGATAAATAAGATTATATTTAAATGATAATTTGGCACTTGAGGCTATGAAATATAAAAGTGGCTCTATCACCACACATCAGATACATGGATCTCCAACACACCAAATGACTCACCGAGTCGAACATATCCAAAAAGTGAAGCATAAAGCTAACACTCTCTAATGTATCCACAATGCATGCTTATCGAATTCACATTTAATTTCACTTAAAGTGCCATAATAATGCTCATTAAGCCATCATGTATCCAACCACATATGAGTGCATTAAAATCAGTTTATCACATACATAACCTACTACATTAGCATCACACTCCATAATTTAACACATACGTATTTACCATTTTTTGCACACTTTCACTGCACATTTATATTGCTAACACAACATCATCACTATTGTTTGGCATATTTAATATGCCCACAACACAATATAATTCACAATAGTCATCATCTCATATCATAATATCGTATCATAATAACCAATCCATAAATATTTTTATAATCACATAATTTACCAAAATAAAACAAGGAAAATAGAAAGTTTACATCGGAACTTAGTTAGAGGTTTAGGCTATTCCTAAGCTCCCATTTAACACTATGAATCATGTCTACTAGCAGCGATTCCGAACACTCACCAATCACGCTTTCGCCTAATTTCTGAAAGCTTAAACTAGTTTTTCCTTACCCTTTTCCTTACTCATAAAAGGCTCTAACGGTTCTGATGCTTCAACATAATAACCACACGATATTCATTCAAAAATCAGCCAAAGACTCACCACAAGCAGTCAAAAACAAAAGTCTAAACTAAGTTCTCAAATAACTAAAACCTTCAACATAACAAACTTTAAATTCGAATATCTCGGTCTATACTCAATCTTTTCAACTGAAACAAAATCCGTTCATCTTATAATTCACCTACGACTAATTGCCAAGTTTTAAACTACACAAAACTACTCAGTTCATAGTATCGACTTTTTTGACATGTTTATGGCTATTTTTTGAAAATTCATTAAAACTCAAGAAATATTTAACGAAACTTAAAAATAAGTTTAGAAACCTCTTAATCATGTCAAAACTAATTAAAAACACTTTGAAACCATGTTTTTACTTAAAATCCCGAAATCCACCATTAATGACTCAATTTTTGACTTTTATTCAAAACATACAATTTAATTGCTAAAAATTCAATTTTAAAGACTGATAACATTAGAACTCATGAGGAATCAATCGTTGCCTTAGTTGATGAAAATCCAAGATTTTGAGTGAAAACCCGAAAGCTTGACAATGGAGAAAACTATGGTGTTTTTGGGTGTTTTTCTTAACTTCTATGGAGATTTATAACTTAAGAGATGATAGAAATCAAAAGGAATTAGAATTTGGAATTCAAAATCGATTGGGAGAGTTGGGAGAACTATGGATGGCGCAAGTATGAGAGAAGAAGAAGACTAACGTGAAAATAAAACTACAAATGGGGTTTTTAGGTTGGATTCTAAAATCTGGTCTAATTGCCTCTTAAAAACTTTAAGTTTTGACTCTTTTACAAATTAGTCTTTTTTTTTTCAAAATTAAAGGTATTTTTTTAGAAATTGATTTAATTTTCTAAAAGCCATAGATGAAAACATTACCAATATACCTTGTAACAAAAATTTGAACACTTTAAGACTAAAATTCCTAAAATACCCCTGAAACTCCTAGGCCATATTTTGGGGGTGTTACAATTGTAGATGTCTAATATTGTGCCTTAAGGTCATGTATTCAAGATTTCAAGGTTACAGCTTTAAGCCAAACATCAAAATGAAGGGGATCAAGTAGATTGTGGTCCAGGTCATGACACCAACTAGCCAATGTCACGACACTAAGTGCTCTTCAAGCCTTCTTTGAGTCAATTGTTGTAAAGGTTAAGACACTAAAGCCTGGGTGTCGTGACACTAAAGCCTGGGTGTCGTGACACTAAAGCCTAACGAGAAAAAATTTGCTAAGGCAATTATTTGTCCAAACAAGCTCAAGTCATCACATTTTGAAAGGCAATTTTGTCAATATGAGGGTTGTAATGTCACGTTATTTAAAGCCTCTTTATGGCACAAAAATCTAGACATTCAATATTCCTATTATCATCTTTTTCTTCCCTCAGTCATTTTAGATTCCTAGGTTTTTCCTTTTTTAGGTTAGATCTATTTTTCCATTTTCTTTATTTTTCTACATTTTTCTTTAATTAAAAAAGGTACAATGGCCTCTTGTGTCATTTTGGGTTTTTCTTCATGATATTCAATAGATTTAAATGTTTTGGTTATTCAAAGTTGCAAAAAAATATTAATTTGGATTATGGATTATTCTTGCCTGCCATCAATTCCATCAAGGACCTCTTCAAGATTTACCCAGCATTTCTTAACCTTTACCTCTTTTGTGATTTTTTGATGATTCATTTGAGCATGAAATTGGTCGGGCTTTTATGTTTTGATGATGAGTAGGAACTAAACTTTATTGTGGTTGATTGATTGAAATGTTGAATGATTAATTTTAGGGTTAAAAACTAGATTGTGAAAATTAGAATAAATCAAATAAACTTCAAAACCTTTAATTGACAAATCTAAGGGAACATTTAGATAGGTGAAACCGATAGGAGATCTTATTGTTAACAACTTTCATTATCCCGGTTTAGTCTAGTGAGGTCAAGAGATAAATTGGATTAAATTGTATAATTGGGTAAAATCGTGTTTGAGAGATAAAATTGGACCAATTAGGAGTTTGAGCAGTTTAGATCCCTAATACGAAAGCTAATTATCAACATTGATATTAATCGACTACTCTATTTTATCTGATTAATACTTTTGTGATTTTGGTATTTATTTGATTTAGTCATTTTAGATATAATTTAGCTTAATTCAACTCATTTTATGGATTGTCGTAATATACTACTTAGTCATTAGCATGCTTGATTCCATTCACCTTATCACCCGATCTCCGTTGGGTTCGATCCTTGGACTGCTCTAAGTGTTTTAATGTACAATTACAAATATTTCAAAGTGTTTCATTTTACACTTACAAATATTACAACTAACATGTCATATTTGTAGTCAAAGCCACTT